>NC_043005.1:58065075-58175075 GCF_006345805.1 Octopus sinensis | reverse complement strand
GCTTTGACTTCGAGATTTTAGTTGCTTATATTAATCCCTTTTCCAGTACTGTGTCTGCTACTTACTTTATTGACTTTGTTGTGATTTGAACTTAGAGCATAGAGATGTAACCTTGCGGTAACAAAGCATTTTGCTTGATGTTCTTTGGATTAAAGTTACTGCTTCCAAACTTTGGTGGCTCTCCAAGACTTGTTGCTGCTAACTACTGCTTTAGTTCCTTAGTGTTCACTGGACTGTGAACAAATAAGTTACTCTTCTGAGGTGTTATTCATGTGGCTGGGCTTTTATGTTTGGCAATCATCATATGTTGAAGAACCACTTCCATCTCTACTCAATACTAAAGTAGATATAGCCAAGAGCCACACCTCATGAAATCAAGTTCTTTAGACTGTGAGATACATTGTCCAAATGCATGCGACAGAGTGGCGTTCACTAAAGGCACACAAGTACAGTGTTCAACTATACTTTATTTATCGACCCCAAAAGATGAAAGGCAAAGTGGACTTTGGCGGAATTTGAACTGGAAGAAATGATGTAAAACATTTCTTCCAACATTCTGACAATTCTGTCAGCTTAGCATTTTATAATGATAATAATATTAACAAGAGCACTCAGAGAGTGCAAACCTCTGCCAAGGCAACACCAACACCCTCTCAACAATTAGCAAGAGATGATTTTTAAAATAAAATGAGAATATTTGAAATAAACTCAACTGCTCTCACAAACAAGAATATTAAAAATGAACCTGACCACTCTCAAACATTAAGTAAAAAAAAAAAAAAAAAAGAAAAGCCAGAATCCTTGTCCAGTACCAGATCAATCCCAAAATCTAATCAGTTCACACTAGTCACGAGGCCAAACATCCTTGTAAGTTTCATCCAAATTTATCCAGCGGTTCTTGAAATATCTTGTCCATGGACAAAGAAATATATATACAACTGAAAACAATACCTCTGCCTTCACTAAGGCAGAGGTAATAATAATAATAACAATCGTAATAGTATGGGGTGTTACCTTAGTTCTCTGGTAGTGAACAGCTGATGCCATAGTACATCTCCAGCATTAGAAGCTGTGCAAAGACAATAAAATAATAATAGTAATAATAATTGTTATTCCTACAAACACTAGCAAAAACCTTCAGCAAAGCTGACTGGCTAAACAAAACTAGTTTATGATAAAGCCACGGAATGTCATTTTGGTTCAATGGATTATAGATTCCGGTGAAATTGGTTTTAAAAACTTTGAATAAGCTACATAGCTTTTGTTCAAAAGTCCATTATTCCATGGCTAGTAATCACGTCTACTTCATTAAAGAATTAGGAAAGTCATTCGACAATGTTAGTAACTTTGCTAGCCTAGTAGCAGCTGCTAGAATCCCATTTTCCAGTGAGACATTTTGTTTGTAGTGCTTATAATAATAATAGATGGTCTTATAAAGTTTGAGTTATTTAACCTGAGTGTATAAGACACAGTTTTGTTCCAACATTTTCTGTCAAGTCATCAATTATGTTTTCATTTTTAGAATTTGAAATTCTCTTGGGGTGGAGAAGGAAGCAGAAAGAAATTAGTTTCTTAAAAGACGTATGAACTTGACTTACCTGTTGTTGTTGTGGTTGTCTTTTACATTTGTTCATGTTTGTTGTTGTTGTTGTTCCTTTTTTTTTGTTGTTGAAACCATCCCAAATACAAAAAAAAAAGTCTAAAAGATAAAATAAAACAACCACATTAATTAATTAATGTAAAGATAAAAAAAAAATATTTGTCATTCTGTCCGACACAATGTCCATTCTTTCATTGACAATTTCACCTGTGAAATAAATCAGAACAAACAAACTTGTATAGAAATACATACACACACAGACACTTTTTTAGGTGTGTGTATATATAGGTTTGAAACGTAAAAGTCTTTTTCATTTTCTCAAATATCAAACTAATACACTTGTTTGTTGTTTATAGACTTGTCTTCATCTTGTTTTTCTATAAATTTCAGCTATATATATATATATATATATATATATATATATCTTTCTATTAGATATAGGGCAGATGATTTATATATTGTGTGTGTATGCATATATGTATATGTATTTATGTGTGTGTTTATATAGGTGCATGAGTGGCTGTGTTAAGTAGCTTGCTTACCAACCACATGGTTCCGGGTTCATTCCCACTGCGTGACACCTTGGGCAAGTGTCTTCTACTGTAGCCTTGGGCCGACCAAAGCCTTGTGAGTGGTTTTGGTAGGTGGAAACTAAAAGAAGCCTGTCGTATGTATGTATGTCTGTGTTTGTTCCCCCCCCACCAACATTGCTTGACAACCAACGGTGGTGTGTTTACGTCCCCATACTTAGCGGTTCGGCAAAAGAGACCAATAGCATAAGTACTTGGCTTCCAAAGAATAAGTCCTGTGGTCAATTTGCTCGACTAAAGGCACTTCTCCAGCATAGCTGCAGTCAAATGACTGAAACAAGTAAAAGAGAATAAAGGAGAAATATGTGTGTATGTACCATAATCTTCCATGTGTAAACTGTATTACTTTCTCTGAGAGAATGCACCTAGTTTACGTTAATAATATGCTGTAATATGAATTCATTTATATTCATGAAATGTATGTTCCATATAGGGTTAGAATGGGTGTAATTAAAGAAGTAAATGTAATATCATAAATTCCAATATTAATGTATTTTATTGTGACCAGTTTATTTGACTTGGAGCTTTGTTTGGTACAGATAGTTTTCTTCTCTTAGATAAAACCATCTACAGATGTATAGCTCAGATTTTATAATTCCCTTTTTCATTTGTGAGATATATATATATATATATATATATGTATCAGTGGTTCCCAATCTGAGATCCGCAGACCCCTGGGGGTTCATGAACTAAACTCAAAATTTCATACATATATATATAGGTTAACAGAATGCGATAAAAAAAATCCAAGGCTATGAATAGATTTCAGAACATTTATAAAGAGGTCTTACAGCTGTTTCTGGGATATTTTATATATCCCTTCATCAGAAACGATGTGAGAAAATGTTTAAGTAATAGTTATTAAAGAAAAGATATGAAATACAGAGTGAAGTAGAGGAATGAAAACAGACACAAAATACATAAGGGTATTGTATTTGCAGTTCCATTATTTAAGCAGAATGGCGTATATGTTTCCTGTACCTATAGAGTTGTAGTAACTGACTAAGGGATAAAAAATCCGTATGTACTATCAGTATATGTTACCTGTGTTATTCCCAGGCAATGATGTGCAGGTAACAATTGGACAAATAAAAGTTTATCAGGAACCAGTGCAAATAATTAAAAAATCTGTTTTTCTCCATTTTCTGTCTGTCGACCAAGAATGTTGCTCATCCTGGTGCTTTACAGTGATCTCCGAATATAGCAGTGATACAAAATTCTCGAAAAGTGAAACTCTGATATAAATCTGAGATTATTACTGCTTCCTTCAGTTTGGGGCCGAAGGTTCGATTAACCATCTGCAGGAGCTAGCTTAAAAGTCTGCACAGCATGTGGGTTTTAAGCTAGTATATATACATATATATATATATATATATATATATATATATATATATTTATAAGCAAAAAGGAGGTGGTTCCTTTTGATCACAAAAGCACATATTTTACAACTTGCAAAGTAAACACAGTGATGTCATATGGCACACTTCCTCATGAAGATCACTGCCAACTTTCACTGCGCACACAACTGGATGCTGCCTTCTATTGGCTCACTACAGAACTAGCTCGGGAACTTTTTTGTATCACCTCATATGTAAGTTTGAAACTGACTGAAAATACTGTCCTGTCACACAACGACTAAAAGAAATTTATTGCAATTAATAAAAAAATCTTGACATTTTTGACCCAGAAAAAACACCTCTTCCTTTCTTTCTGGCTTTCTTCCTTCCTTCCTTCCTTTTCTTTTTCCTTTTTTCTGAAGAAAAATCCCTAAAACATTGAACTGAGTATGTCATTTCTTTGCTTGTATGTAATTAGCTTAATATAAGGTGGACTGATGCACATGAGTCATCATATATAGCTCAAAATGAGAACAGAATGAAGGATCAGTACAAAGAAAATAATGACCTCTCAATATTCAGAATGAAGGCTCAGTTCAGAGAACAGATTGAAGGCTCAATACAATTCTAAGATATTAGAGCTGTATTGATATATATATATGGTCGAAACTATTCTCTTTTTATTGCCAACATTCAAATTTCAAAGGCAAATGGCTAGATGATTGCAAGACTCTGATTCAGAGCAGTATTAGAGCAACTTCCTATTGGGTTTTCTCCATCTACTGTAGGACTTGAACATAAAACTACAAACTTGTAAAGCATCTGTTTACAATAGTTACTGCATTGATGTTTGTTGACAGCTAAGTGGACTGCTCCACTGAAAGTATCTTGACTGCTAATGCCACTCAGTGCTACAAGGGGCTATAAACTTCATAGCCTGCCAGCCTTGAGTGGTTCCCCAACATTATGTCTAACTATGAGATATCCTTGATATTGCAGTTACAACAAAGCTTTAAACCCTTTAGCATTCAGATAACTCTGTCAAATGAAATGCATATTTATTTGTATGTTTTGAATTAATCATGACTTGTAGTTTTCAAATTTTGATCATGCTTGTTTTTTAGAATGACAGTGTCGGGTCAGTATGAGAGGCTGAATCTGGCCAGTTTGAACATAAAACAAGTACAATATTTGGGCTGGATATGGCTGGTGTAAATGCTAGAGTGTTAAGAATAAGGCAAAGAGGTCATTGTTGATTATTTTGTAATTATAAGTGAGTGATACCTTCACTGCTGCTCAAACACAGCTGAACAAGTTTTCAAAGTACTCTTACAAAAAGTTGGTCTAAAAGACAATGAATTAGCCTTTAGCACACTGTAGGTGCATCGTGTCACCATATGAGTTTTCTCCCTTGTAGCAACAGGGCGAAACAATTCTAGAGACAATTTAGTGTGCTAAAGGTTAAAATCCAATGAAATGTTTGTTAGTTACCTCACCCCATAGTCATACATACATCATCACAGGAGCTCAACTTCCTGTTGTCATTAGATGTTGTTTATCATCTTGTCTGTTGACATAACTGACAGAATTACTTTTAGACAGACATCAAAATATTTGTTCTGAGAAAATCAATCGACTACTTAGGAATTTCTTAGATATAACTTTTTGCTGAATAAACTTTTATGGCCTCAGAGACTGTTTTATACGAAGATGCAGGCATAGCTGTGTAGTTAAGAAGTTTGCTACTCAACCATATGGTTTTGGGTTCAGTCCTACTCAGCAGTACTTTGAGCAAGATTCTGTCTTCTGTTATAACCCTGGTCAACCAAATCCTTAAGATTGGATTTTGGAGACAAAAACTGAAACAAGCCCCTCCCTCTCTCTTGCTCTCTGTCTCTCTCTCTCACACACACATATATGTAAGTGTGTGTGTATTTATAGCTCCTTACTTGACATCACACAGTAGTTGTAAGCAAGTGTCACTATCATAAAATCTGTGTCCTTCATTTCCAATCTTCTACATAAACATGTCTGGCCATGGGGGAAATATTACCATGCTTGGCAGCAGGTGAGATTTAGTGACAGGAAGGGCATCCAGTGATGGAAAGTTTCTGCCTGGAAAGTTCAAATTCTGCCGAGGTCGACTTTGCCTTTCATCCTTTCGGGGTCGATAAATTAAGTATCAGTTACGCACTGGAATCGATGTAATCGACTTAATCCCTTTGTCTCTTTGTTTGTCCCATCTATGTTTAGCCTCTTGTAGGCAATAAAGAAATAAGGAAAGTTTCTGTCTGTACAAATGCATGGAGGAAGTTTGTGTAAGACTTATTTCAGAAGTTAATGAGTGTTTAGCTAGACATAGATCAGATCTGAAGCTGTTGACTTTGCCACAGATAGAAACCAGTGATGAAAGTAGATTGGCTGCTGTTGAATGCACAACACTTCCTATGGTTGTGGCCTAAACTTACAACATGGTTGTGTGGTTAAGAAGCTTGCTTCCCAATCTTGTAATCTTGGGTTCATTTCCCTGGCATGGTAAGGCAAGGCATGGCACCTTGGGCAAGTGTCTTCTACTATTGCCCGAGGTCAACCAAAGCCTCGTGAATGGATTTGGTAGATGGAAACTGCAAAGCCTCGTGAATGGATTTGGTAGATGGAAACTGCAAAGCCTCGTGAATGGATTTGGTAGATGGAAACTGAAAGGTTCTTGTCATTTGTGTATATCTGTAGCTTTCCCGTTGTCTAGATATCATGTGATGGTTGCAAATGAGCATCATCATCATGCAAGCAAGATTGTTTCTGGCCTGCTACACAAGACATGTCTGACCATGGGGAAAATATTACCTTCATCTTCAAAACAAGTGAGGGTTAGCAACAGGAAGGGCATCCAGTTGTAGAAAATCTGCTTTAAAAAATTCCGTTTCACCTATTGCAAGCATGGAAAAGTGAGTGCCAAGTGGATGATGATATTAACCCTTTAGCATTCAGATTAATACATCAGCTGCTTATTTATTCATATTGTTTCAAATTAATCATGTATTATCTCCTAGCTTTGTAATTTTGATGACGTAACTTTTATGTTTAGAGTGACATTGTAGGGTAGGTGTGTGAGGCTAGATTTGGCCAGTTTGACCATAGAGACTGATTAAATACTTGGTCCAGATATGACCTGTTTGAGTGCTAAAGAGTTAAGGTAATGCCAAGGAGTCGTAAGTTTTCGGTTATCAGCATATGATGAGTTTAATGTATGGAGAATTCCTTCATATCAGTGATCATATGCAGTCCCTTGATTAAAATTGGGGATTAGTTTCCATCCAACAGCAATACTGACTAAAACAATTTGGGAACTCTGGTTGGAAACTTCAGTGCTGCAGGCATTTTGCATTGCCTTTTCCCAGACCACTTCTGAGGACTTGAACTCATTGTTGCATGGCAACAGAACATTTATTTATCATGCTGTTTACTTTTTGAATTCAGCTCTGCAGTGAGCAGAAGGTATTCCTTCATCTCGGTTTACAGATTGGCAAGCAGGAATCGACCAAAGTTTAGCATCTTTACCGTCAGGGATACTGCCATACTTTGCTTATGGCCAGATTACAAACCATTGATATTCCAATTCATAGTCAAACACATTAGACCATTCTGCCAACCACAGCAAGTTTTCTTTACATTCACAAAGACAGCATTAAAATACACACAAGTCAGCAAGGGAACTTAACAACATGAAAATATATTAACTGATAAAACAAATTTCTCATCTCCGATATATTTCCACTTCATAAATCTACAAGTTCAGCTGCAAGTGACTATTTAATTAATTTCATTGCAAAACTCTTTGGCATGCTGATTTCTAAATCTAACAAGTCTAGAATTTACACTGCTGCTGATGGAAGTAGTGGAGGTGTTCGTAGTGGCAGCACTGTCTGTTGGTAGATCACCACTACGAGATATAATGTATTTATTCTGAACCTCTGAATTGCATGTTGTTAAGTTGAAATTGAAATAGTGAATGGAGCCAGGGTGGAGGGAGAAGGCTTCCTGGTGTTACTGCTAGGGCCAATGTAATTATGTAAATCAGATAAGGGATTTTGCTGGTAAACGTATTCGTTTGAAAGCTATCAGCTGCTCTGGACTCTGATATTTACAGATTAGTTAGCTTTATTAACTTACTTTCTCTCTCTCTCTCTCCTTTCTGTCCATCCCTTTTTCTCTCTCTCTTTCTCACTCTGCTCCCTGTCCTTTTCTCTCTTTCTCTCTCTTCCCCCCCCCCCTCTCTCTCTACACACACACACATCTTTTTATTTATATGAACAATTTGAGTCAGAATCACATCACTTACAAGTTTCATAGAAGTGCGATAAACATTTTGGATTATTCACATATGTATATTAAAGGTGGGGCTCCAGCATGGCCACTCAAATGACTGAAACGAGAATATATATATATATATATATATATATATGAGAGGTAGGGTTGGGAATCTCATCTTTCTAAAGTTTTATTCTACTCCTCTCCACCCTTTCTGTCCTGCCACTTATCACCTCCACTCCTGAATCACTTCTATATTCTATCAGTTTTCCACCTCACCTTCCTGACTCTCATCTGCCATCATCAACCACACCTCTACTCTACTCTTCACCATTCACTACATTTGCCTTGACACCCATCTGTAACCATCTGGCACTCTACTCTCACACTCTTATAAAGTTATTTGCCCACCCAGCCCATCTCTATCTTCGGACACATCATCACCACTATCCTGTATCTTTTTCAAGTTACTTTCCATCCCTATATATAATTCAGGGGTAGCCATATATCTCCTTCTAGGCAAGACACATCTTCCTGTCCTATCTTACTTCAGCCTCTCAACACTAAGCATAACAACCCCCTGTCTCTCAACTGTGTTTCCACTCAGACATGGAAGCTTTTTTCCATTCTGTAAGTTCTTTGGCAGCCTCACTAGTGCTGGCAACACAAGAAAAGCACCTAGTACACTATGTAAAATGGTTGACTCTAGGGAGGGCATCCAGCCTTAGAAACTTTTGCCTAGACAGACATTGGATTGCAAGGCAGTCACAGGACTCATTAGATTCCATTGAGCCATTCTACCCATGCCACCATAGAAGGTACACATTAAATGGTGATAATGATGAAGCTGATATGACGATGGGCTGAGTTGAATGGCAATATGCTGTACTTGAGAAGACCCATCTATCTCAACACAAATGATGTCCTGTCTAACCTTCACTCACATTGTATCCCTTCTACTGTCCCTTGCTGTGCATATTATTTTCTTTCGCTCCACCACTGATTCAAACTGATGTTCACTGCATCCAACTGTCCTTAATCATCTGTCACATATTTTGATTGTAGTGCACTTACCTGCCTACCCACCTTCTCTGTTCCTCTATCCCATTCTCTCTTTCATATATGCATTGTAACTTGACCTCACATATCTCTCTTCATCTCCTTTTCTCCCTCTCTCCTCTCTTTTTCATTCTCCCTCACTTTCTCTCCTATTCCTAACCTTGTAACCCCCCTGCTCCATCATACTTTTATATCCCTCAATACCATACCCATCTCAGTCGAGGGATCTTGCACGTACTTGGTGACCTCACCTTTGCTGGTGCTGCAAAAGAAGCACTCAGTACATTTTGTGAAGTGGTTAGCTTTAAGAAGTGCAGACTTTGGAACCTCTCACAGCCCTCTGTCAGTTCATGTCAAATCATTCAACCCATGCTAGCATGGAAAATTAGAGGTTAAATGATGAGGAGGAGGATATATATATGTTTGTCATCATCATCATTTAACGTCCGCTTTCCATGTGTTGGACGATTTGACTGAGGACTGGCGAGCCAGATGGCCGTACCAGACTCCAATCTGATCTGGCAGAGTTTCTACAGCTGGATGCCCTTCCTACGCCAACCACTCCGAGAGTTTAATGGGTGCTTTTATGTGCCACCAGCACGAGGGCCAGTCTGGTGGTGCTGGCAACGGCTACGCTGAAATGGTGTATTTTACATGCCACCTGCACAGGAGTCAGTCCAGCGGCACTGGCAATGACCTCACTCAAATGATTTTTCACATGCCAGTACAGCAATGCTGGTAACGATCACACTCAAATGATGCTTTTCACATTCCACCAGCACGGAAGCCAGACAGCTGCTCTGGCAGTGATCTCGCTTGTGTATATATATATGTTTGTGTGTATGTCTATATATATATATTTGTGTGTATGTCTATATATATATGTTTGTATGTGTGTGTGTATATATATATAGATGGTAGTCGAACCAAGAAATATAAGGCTTGGCCAAACACCGGTCACATGGGGTGAGAGAAGTGATGTAGAGGCAGAGGGACAGAAGAATATAACTAGCCGAAATTGCAAAGGAGTCTCATTAGCATAGGTTTCGTTCTCTGGTCTTGGATTCAATCTTGCTCTGTGGATCTTTGGGCATCTCCTGCAATAAGTTTGGATTGACCAAAGCCTTGAGGGTAAATGAAAACTGAAAGAAGCCTGTCACATTATTTACTTGTGTGTTTATGTTGTGTTTGTCCACCACCACTTGACAACTGGTGCTGGTTTGTTTACATCCCTGTAACTTAGCAGTTCAACAAGAGACTGATAGAATAAATACTTGTTTGTAAAAATATGTACTGGTCAGTCAATTTGTACAACTAAACTCAAATTGGTGCTCCAGCATAGCCTCAGTCCATTGACTGAAACAAGTAAAAGGAAAGAGATAAATATAATGGGGCAACCCCCTCATGTTCTTCAGTTCCTCAAAGTTTACTCTTTTTCTTGGGTTTTGATTTCAGTTCTCCTTCCAACCCCACAGCAAGATAAGATGTTAACTGAATATTTGACTGGTGTGTATGATAAGGCATCCACATTGTGTTTTGAAGTTGTTTGATGGTACCCCCTCCCCCCACATGCACAAATGTTTGCTTTTTGCTTGAAGCTCTAACTTCCCAAGAAAGAATTTTCAGACACTGTGCCTCACTGAGGAAATGACGAGGGACCAGGTTCTGTGAAATTCGCTGTACTTGATAAGACACGTCTAGCTAAGTAAAATTGCTGTCTTCCACACATTCAGGCTTCTCCTTTAAGGAGCCAGTGCCACTTAAAAAGCAACCATGCCAGTGCCTCTTAAAATGCACGGTGCTGTACTGCATAAACACAACCATGACAATGACAAGTAATGCATCCAGCACTCTCTGTTAAGTAGTTGACCTTAGGAAGGGCATCCAGCCATACAAACCATGCCACAGCAAGTCCAAACAGCTCCCTGTGAGCCATCTCCATTTCAAGCCATCCAACCCATGCCAGCATGGAAACCAGATGTTAAATGATGATGATGATGACTTATTTCTCTTTGCAATACTTTAAACCCTAGCAGAAATGTGGAACTGAAAAGTGCTGTCGACCCCTTTGCGCTCTCAAAATTGATTCTAACAACTTTGCAACTAAGCACTTCCCTTAAATAAGCAATTTTCAGTATTTACCTTTTTCAAATTTGCGTAAAATGTTCAGCAATAAATACTGAAGGAAAGTGTTTTAGATGCTGTAAAAATTATTTTGTTTACTTCAAAATATGTTATAAAAAAAAAAATACATGTATGTAAATGAAATTTCTGAATAAAATGTAGTGAAAACAACTAATAAATAAAGCAAAAAATATATAATTTGAATTATTCTAAATGAAAGGAAAAAATAAGAACTCGATATTTTAATGACCAAAAAAAGAATTATTTTTCTCTGAAATTTACTTCCATAAATATCAGAAATATTAGCCAATGTATTGAGTAGGTGGAAACAATTTATGCATCAGTTTACATGGAGAGTGCTATAGCTAGTAGTTTGTCTTGTATTATCATTCACATTTTGAAAATTTTCTCTAGTTCGTTCTCATTTATTATCTGAGCAATAAGGTGTATTTTGACACTGGGAATATTTCTGCTTTTCTTGTCTTCACCCAGCTACTACAAATAGTTTTAGTGTGGAAAGGAATTATATATATATATCATTCGTGTTTTTTATTTCTGTTTTTTATTTCTATTTTTGTTTCTTGTATTTATATTCGTGTGGCATCCTGTCTTTGTTTCGTATACATTCGATCCTCTTTCTAAGAAATCCAATGCCTGTGGCTTGGTTTTTCCTTGGGGCTGGCCGGTTTGGAGTAATATTGAGATTAAACAGCCGAAATTACGAAGATGATCCGGTTCCCGACTGAAGATTAGAGGCTTCGAGTGACCCGTCTGTTTTTTTGTGTCATCTCTTTGTGTGTTTTTGCGTTCTTGTCCCACTTTGTAATTTATATTTTATATTTAATTTATATATATATATATATATATATATTTACTTTTACCTTTTACTTATTTCAGTCATTAGACTACGGCCATGCTGGGACACCACCTTGAAGAATTTTTTGTCCAAGGAATTGACCCCCCCTCCCCCAGTACTTATTTTTTTAAAGCCTGGTACTTATTCTATCAATCTTTTTTGTGAACTTCCAAGTTGCAGGAACATAAACACACCAACAACCAGTTGTCAAGCAGTGATGGGGAGACAGACACACACACACACACACACACACACAATTACATGAGTCAGTTTCAGTTTCTATCTACCAAATCCACTCAGATTTTAGTCCACTGGAGGCTATAATAGAAGACACTTTCTTCAGGTGCCACTCACTGGGACTGAACTCGAAACCATGTGGTTGGAAAGCAAACTTCTTACCACACAGCCATGCCTGTGACTTTCTAATTTATTTATTTAGGCAGACTGGAGCAAAGCAGGTCTGCCTACTTTTATTTTGAAACATAAGACAAGTCACTTTGGACGAGAAATTTGAACTCGTGATTGTTTTATAATTAGTTAAGAACTTTAGCTTGGCAGTCTCTGTTATGTCTCTGATGATGACTGTTTTTGATTGTTTTTTACTTTATTTTTCCTTTTCCCCCTCTCTTACACACACCCTGTTGTTGTTTACTCTCTGGTCAGACCTAAAAAAATTAACTGGAAGGGACACAATCAAATACGACTAGGTACTCTGTCCAAAGCTTTACCAAGCCAGCCTTCCATTAACTGTTGTTGTTCAGTCCTAAACCAACCCCAATTAAGCTGATTTTTTTTATTGGCATAGTGTCTGTTATCTTTTACTTGTTTTACTCATTAGACTGCGGCCATGCAGGGGCACCACCTTGAATAATATATATCACAGGCTTCTTTCAGATTTCTATCTACCAGATCTACTTGCAAGGCTTTGGTCAGCCCAAGGCTATTGCAGAAACACTTGCCCAAGCTGCCATGCAATGGGGCTGAACCTGGAACCATTTGGTTAGGTAGTAAGCTTCTTACCACAGAAGCATGCCTGTTCCTTTAGTGTATTTTTTCAGCTAATGTTTTTTTTTTGTTTGTTTGTTTTTTTACTTCAGTCCCACTGCATGGCACCTTGGGCAAGTGTCTTCTACTATAGCCTCGGGCCGACCAAAGCCTTGTGAGTGGATCTGGTAGACAGAAACTGAAAGAAGCCCGTCGTATATATATATGTATGTGTGCGTGTATGTTTGTGTGTCTGTGTTTGTCCCATCCAACATCGCTTGACAACCGATGCTGGTGTGTTTATGTCCCCGTTACTTAGTGGTTCGGCAAAAAGAGACCGATAGAATAAGTACTAGGCTTACAAAGAATAAGTCCCAGGGTCGAGTTGCTCGATTAAAGGCGGTGCTCCAGCATGGCCGCAGTCAAATGACTGAAACAAGTAAAAAGAGAAAAAGAGTAATAAATGCAGGCAAGGCTGTGTGGTTGAGAAGCTCACTCCCCAACCACATCACTTTGAATATAGGCCTGCTGTGTAGAACCTTGGGCGAGTGTCTGCCACTATGGCCCTGGACTGACCAGATCTGTATGAGTGGATTTGGTAGTCAGAAACTGAAAGAGGCCCATTGTGTATGTGTCCATGTGTATTTTGTTTATATCTGCACAAAAAAATTGCTACAATTGGTGATGGTGGTGGTGGTGTTGTCACTTCTGTCAACAAATCACCTGCTTGCTTTGTGCCTTGCAAAAGCAGTTGAAATAAGAGATCGTTTAACTGAAAACAGTAAGGGTTTGTGATAAGAAGAATATCTAGTTGTAAAACAATGCCTCAATAATATTCTTTTATTTGTTTCAGTCATTTGACTGTGACCATGCTGGAGCACTTCCTTCAAGGGTTTTTAGTCCAACGAGTCAAACTCAGGACTTATTTTTTTACGCCTAGTACTTTATTGGTCTCTTTTGCCAAACCACTAAGTTATGGGGACATAAACGCACCACCAACACTGATTGTCAAGCAGTGATGGGCGGGCAAAAACGCACACACACACACACACGAGCTTCTTTCAGTTTCCATCTACCAAATCCACTCAAAGGTTTTGGTTGGCCTGGTACTTAATTTATCAACCCTGAAATGATGAAAGGCAAAGCTGACCTTGCCTTTTATCATTTAAGGTTTGATCAATTAAGTACCAGTCAAATTTTGGGGTCAATGTGATCGACTTATCCCCTCTCCACAGATTTGAGCCTTGTGCCCATAGTAGAAAGGATTATTATTATTATAGACATCGCACAGTATACAATATCATGAGGTTGTTGACTGAAGATATTGTATCTACCAGGGGTCTGTACTGTTTGTCAAGTCACAACAAGAACCTCAGACAGACAATACTTTACGCAATATGCGTGCAATTACAAGTAATGCTGACTTTTGCAAGATTGTAAGGTATTTCTAAAGTTTTCAGATGTTTTTTTTCAGTTTGGGTGGTATTGTACCCAATGCTCCGATGACAATAGGGATAACCTTTACGTTTGATTCTCGTAGCTGCCACATCTTAGCGACCTCAATTCTCAGGTCTTCATATTTATCAACCTTTTCTCTTTCTTTCATGATGATATGTTGATCTCCTGGTACTGCCACATCAATTATTAAGCACTCTTATTTGTCCCTCCTAAAGGTTATTATATCAGGCCTCCGGTGTTCTTATTTATTACCTCCACCTTGGCAAAGGCAGAGGTATTGTTTTTCAGTTGTGTTTGTTTGTTTGTCCATGGACAAGATAGCTCAAGAACCACTGGATGGATTCAGATAAAACTTTCAGGGATGTTTGGCCTCATGACTGGCACGAACTGATTAGCTTTTGGGATTGATCCAGTACTGGACAAGGATTCTGGATTATTTTTCCTGTTTTTTTTACTTATTTTTCAGAGCAGCCGTGCACATTTCTTGTATTCTCGTTTGTGAGAGCATTCGAGTTTATTTCAGGTATTCTCATTTTAAAAGTCATCTCTAGCTAATCATTGAAAACATTGGTGTTGCTTTGGTGAAGGTTTGCACTCTCTGAATGCTCTTATTATTATTATTATTATTATGGCTGTGATCTGGCAGAATCGTTAGCATGCTGGGCATGCTTAGCAGCATTTCATTCATCCTTAATTTCGGTGTCCAAATTCCACCGAGGTCGCCTTTACCTCTTATCCTTTTGAGTTCAATAAATTAAGTACCAGTTAAGCACTCAGGTCAGTGTTGTCGGCCTTGTGCCAAAATTTGAAACCGTTATCATTATTGTTGTAATTGTTAAGGCAGCAATCTAGCAGAATCGTTAGCTCACTGGGCAAAATGCTTAGCAGTATTTCATCTGTCTTTACATTTCTGAGTTCAAATCCTGCTGAGCTCAAGTTTTATCCTTTTGAGGTTGATAAAACAAGCACTAACTGAACATGGTGGGGTCAGTGTAATTGATTTAGGCCCTTCCTCAAAACTGCCTTCTTGAGCCAGAATTTGAAACTATTATTATTATTACTATTATTATTATTATCATCATTACTATTCTGTTCTTAAGTGGTATGTGAGCTTTAAGTGAAAGTCTTTACTTTTTACCTTACAAACATTGAAATTGATTGCAACATCTTATTCCACAAATAACCATTCAGCTAAGTGTGTTCATTTAGTTGTCAATTTTGTCTTTGTGATAAACTAAAATATTTTAGTGTTATTGTTGATGTTGGTAGTTGGAAGAAACCATAATTTTGTTGTTGTTTTTTTGCTGTTATTGTGTTTAAAATATTTTCCCCTCTAAAATATATTGATTTGCATTTTTTATTTCATTTTATATTCTATTTTGGGGATTTTTTTTTCTTTGTAACCTAAAATTCATGAATAATTCTACTTTGAGATTTTCTATTTTTTTTACATTCTCTGCCACTTAGGAACTAAGTGAATTTTTTTTCTCCCCCTTTTCAATTTAAAACTGTTAATATTTTTATATTAACAGTTTTAATTAGCTCAGTTGAATCTTTACTTGAATTGTCATGTTTATGTTCTCTACGTATGTGTAGATGCATTATTTATATATTTATGTTTTTTTTACATATACTTATTTAAGAAAGCTTTACATGTACTTTTGGTAGAATAATATGTAAACAGAGAATTTGATGTCACATTAGAAGCACCCAGTACACTCTGTAAAGTGGTTGGCATTACAAAGAGCATCCAGCTATACAAACCATGCCAAAACAGACCCTGACCAATGCCTGTCAAATCATCCAACCCATGCCAGCATAGAAAACGGACATTAAATGATGATGATGATCGACACATGTGCTAGCTGGGTTAACTGAATTTTGTAGTTCCATATTTAAAAATTTCATGCAATTGGCCATTAGCAACAACAAAGCTCACATGGGGATGGAATATCAACAATGGCTGCTAAAATTATTTGCTTTTTTTTCTCAAATTGACAGTCAGAGTTGCTTAACCCTTTGGCATTTAAACCAGTCATGTCTGGCCAAAATATTTTACATTTTTTATGTTCAACCTAGTGAGATCTGGCCTCCTGCAGAAACCCTGTGATACCATTCTAAAACTCAAGTCACAGTGTAAGTGACTGACTGTTCCATGGACATTTGTCCCCTTTTGGTTGCAGGCAGAATCAGTGCGACATGAATTGCTGTCTATAATTTCCATTAACCCAATTTCACTTGCAAGGCCTGAAGCTTTGATCGCTATCACTTTACCATGCAGTAGGATTGGAAACAGGGTGGTACGATATTGAAACTATCATGGCTTCAACCATTCCTGTGTGCACTCACATACTGCACACACACACACACACACACTGAGTAATGTTAAGTAAGAAGTGAGTTCGAATTGTTTGTCGTAGTTATTTCAGTTACTCGCTGAAGAGCATTGAGACCAATCCCAACACCTGGGAACCACAAGCACAAGATCGCCCTTCCTGATGAAGCTGCACCAATAGAGGTTCCACCTCCTGTGAACAGAACAGGATTGCAAGGGCATAAAGAAAATATAAACTGTGCAAGTCCAGAGCCAACGCTTTGCCTCCAGTCTCAGCAGACCACCAGTGTCTGTCCTATGGCAGAGCCTTCCATGCATGCATCAGACTGATTGGCCGCAGCTGGACATACTATACCCTGTCTTCTTCTCCCATGTGATGCCCTTGGTTATCATCAATGATGACAGACAAACTAATTAATAATAATGATCCATCCATAAGATGATGAACACAGTATCCTTGTTTGTACATTCATTGGAGGATGATGACCATAACAGCCTGTGATATTATTACTTAATGGAAATCAGATTTATGCGAAAGGAAAGTTGTGCAACATCTATCTGCTTCACCTTTATCCCCCAAAGCTGCCTTGATTCAAAGGATAAATGAAGTTAAATCAGAGATAGGTATAAATGCAATGAATGACCAGAACTATAGTGTTTGTTGAAACTGCTATTTTCATCATTGAACTCAGTTATTCTCTTCTGTCCATTCTACATCTTAAGATTACTAATGCTCAAGAAAGACTGGAATGTCACGACTTCTACATTCCCCCTGATGTCGGTAAGACTAAGCATCTATTGAAAGGGTTAAGCAGTTAATTATTTTTCAGACTAATATTTGACATAAATTTGTGTGTGCGTATTGTCATATAGTCATTATATCAATGCCAGTTAATTATTTAAATTCATAGCCTCTATTTAATCCTGGTTTAATCTTCAAATAAGATTTCAGACTGAATCGACAAGAAAGGATTTTTTTTTTTTTCTCTTAAATCACTTAATTGAGTTCAGAAGTAAAATGAAAACAATTCTTAAGAGAGTAGAGTAATTGTTCTCCAATTTACTTTAAAAACAAATTATCTGAAATTGAGTTTTAATGAGAAAGTCATTAAAACACTATTTTGTCGTCTAACCCTGTATCATCCATGAATTAGGCCCTCTTGTAACAGTAAGGATTGTTGAACAAATGTGTGAAGCCTCCAAGCTGTTGCACAATCTACTTCAACTTGTCTTCTAATCACTGTTCTTTTTATTCTTTTTTTTTTCTTTTTACTTGTTTCAGTCATTTGACTGGCCATGCTGGAGCACCACCTTTAGTCGAGCAAATCGACCCTCAGGACTTATTCTTTGTAAGCCTAGTACCTATTCTATCAGTCTCATTTGCCAAACCGTTAAGTTACGGAGACGTAAACACACCAGCCTCAGTTGTCAAGCATTGGTGAGGAGACAAACACACACACACATATATAGTTAATCCAAACAAGAAAACACAAAAAAACACAACAACGCGAGGACGTGGAACAAATATAGTATTATTGGACGCTCAGGAAAGAAGAAGGGTTTAACGTTTCGAGCAGAGCTCTTCGTCGGAAACATAGGAGAAGGAAAGATCCAGAGAAGGGAAGACAGAGGAAAAAAAATCACCAATGGTACACACGAGGTCACATATATATATATATATATATATATATTATATATATATATATATACACATACACACATGATGGGCTTCTTTCAGTTTCCATTTACCAAATCTATTCAGAAGGCTTTGGTCAGCCTGAGGCTATAGTAGAAGACACTCGCCCAAGGTGTCACGCAGTAGGACTGAACGCAGAACCATGTGGTTGGTTAGCAAGCTACTTACCACACAGCCACTCCTGCGCTTATTAACTTCTTTTTTTTTAAAAAGGGAGAAAATATTTCAGTTGCATAGTCAATAAATACATTATACCCTAACCTCATTTTATCATAGGTTTGTTCATTCAGAGCTGGCCCAGAGTTAAACAGCTAAGGTGCCAAATAACTCACCCTCTGAGGGGTGGGGGTATTGGAGGAGGTGGCCTTGTGTGACAGAAGGATAGAAACAGGTGTTTCGTTGTAGAGGAGAGACATGGTTACCCTGTTTCATAACTTCAAGATTACAATGATGTGATTGTTTATTTTTAGAATGACATTGTAAAATAGGTGTGAGAAGTAGGGTCTGGCCAGTTTGTGCTCAAAGCAGGTAGAATATTTGGCCCAGTTTACAATATTCTGGTAGGCTATTTGTGACAGTTAAATGCTTGTAATAGAGTGGACTCTGCTAAAGGCATCAAGGTGCCTGGTGGTGGTCTTAAACTAGGCAATGGATTCAGTCTGTCACCCAAGTAGGCTATGGTGAGATTTGAACTCAGAATGCAAGAGCTTGAACAAATCTTATTAATGAGAGATGTCTGTCATATCTCTCGACCATTGTCTAAAACAGAATCGCAAGTTCCTTCAGCAATATAGGCACAAGCATGGCTGTGTGGTAAGAAGTTTGCTTCCCAACCACATGGTTCTGTGTTCAGTCTCACTGTGAGGCACCTTGGGTAAGTGTCTTCTACTACATACAACCTCAAGCTGACCAAAACCATATGAGTGGATTTGGTAGATGGAAATTAAAAGAAGCCCAGTGTGTGTATGTGTGTGCATGCATGCGTGCACACATACATATACATGTCTTTGTGACTATGTTGCTCTCCCACCACTGCTTGATAACTGGTGTTGGTGTGTTTATGTCCCTGTAACTTATCAATTTGGCAAAAGAAACAGATAGAATAAATACCAGACATTGAAAAGTAAGTATTAGTGTTGGTTCATTCAATTAAAATTCTTCAAAGCAATGCTCTATCGTGCCCACAGTCAGATGACTAAAACAAGTAAAGGATAAAAGAATACCATATCCATTTTTGTATAAAATACAAATTTTTCTTCCATGCACTTCTACTGCCACCACCACCACCATTTTCTTTTTCTTTCTTTCTTTTTTTTCTGGATTTTCGAGGGTTGTTTTTCAATTGAAATTGGATATTCTTTCCTTTTATTAATTTCTCTGCCTTTTAATTAATTGTCTTCAATGTATTGCTCTTTTTCAGAAATAAATTCCATCTGTACCCAGAAATTACAAGCTAAAGAAATGCTGTTGAAGAAAATTCAGCGTAAACAAATGAAGAACACACCAGTTGTGGGTGATTTGACTGATATGAAAGACAGCCTGCCCACTTTTACGACAAAAAAGGAAACAGCTGAAGAAAAACCATTGTGAGTGTTCTTGCTTTTTGTTTGTTTGTTTTTTTGTGGTTTCTGTTCTTGTATTCTTCTTCACAATCCCACCTTTAATCTCTTTTGAGGCACAATGGCTATGAGATTAACCCTTGTGATACTAACTCACCTGAGATATCTCTGGTTTAAAACTGTTCATTTTAAATTGTTCACTAATGAAAATTAAAACCCTTCATCAAAATTTATGGAAAAGCTTTTTGTTATGTTCTGAATACCAGCTTAAGCCTTTTATTGCCATATTTCTGTTGAAATACACTGCCTTTGTTTCAATTGATTTTGAAGATACTGAAGAATTTAATAAAACAACTCTGTCATTATGAAGCTGGATTTTGGAACATAAAATAACATTTGAATTTTGATGGAAAATTTTAATTTAGATCTTTTTAAACCAAGAGAAAATTTGCATCATGGAAGCAAGAGTAGTCTTGGGCTGGGTTAGCATTAAAAGGTTTAACAAAACAAGGTTATTGAGCTAAATCCATTCAAATTCTTATTTTCAAAATTAATTGGAAAACATAGGGTGTATATTCCTTTAGAAATATGATTACGAAAGAATTAAGCTGTCAGACTACTACAGCTCACAGGGTCTTGAATTCAAGCCATACTAACCCTAGTCTTTGTATACTATCTCTGCTTACCTCAATTTGCTCAGTTGATAAACAAGTTTCACTCCTCTCTCTCTCTTTCTCTTTTACTCTTTTATTTGTTTCAGTCATGTGACTGTGGCCATGCTGGAGCACCACCTTGAGTCGAGTAAATCGACCTCAGGACTTATTCTTTGTAAGCCTAGTACTTATTCTATCGGTCTCTTTTGCCAGACTGCTAAGTTATGGGGACATAAACACACCAGCATCGGTTGTCAAGCGATGTTGGGGGGACGAACACAGACACACATACATATATATATACATATATACAACAGGCTTCTTTCAGTTTCCGTCTACCAAATCCACTCACAAGGCTTTGGTCGGCCCGAGGCTATAGTAGAAGACACTTGCCCAAGGTGCCATGCAGTGGGAATGAACCCAGAACTATGTGGTTGGTAAGCAAGCTACTTACCACACAACCACTCTTACGCCTATGCTCTGCCCACAATGGCATATGAGTTGCCTTATACAGTTGGAAAGCTGGTAGAATCATTATCAAACCAGACAAAACACTTAGCAGCATTTCTTTAGGTTTTACATTCTGCATGAAGGCACATAACTCAGTGGTTAGTGTGTTGGGTTTACAATTTGTTTTGTGTTCTTGAGCAAGACAATTTATTTCATGTTGCTCCACTTCACTCAGCTGTAGAAATGAATTGCGATATCACTGGTGCCAAGCTGTATCTGTGTTTGCCTTTCCCTTGGATAACATCAGTGGCGTGGAAAAGGGAGACTGGTATGCATGGGTGATTGCTGGTCTTCCATACACAAATTTGCCTGGACTTGTGCCTATGGAGGGGAATTTTCTAGGTGCAATCCCATAGCCATGCATAACCGAAGGAGGTCTTTACCGTTTACATTCTGCATTCAAATTCTGCCGAGGTCAGCTTTGCCTTTCATCCTTTTAAGCTGGACAAAATAAGTAGCAGTTGAGCCCTGGGGGTTGAATTAATTGTTCAGCCTCTGCATCCCTGCCCACCCCTAACAATTTCAGGCTTTGTTCCTATAGTGGATTATACACACAGTTGCGTAACCTGCACAATGTTACTTTGGCTAATGGATTCCTAGATACAAGTACTGGGTTAATTCATTGAACTAAAATTCTTCAAGGTGATGCCCCAACATGGCCACAGTCTGGAACGAGAAAGAGTTTTCTTTCATGACTCACTACAGAAAGAGACTGGATAATAATTCAGCTGCTTAAGAAAAAAATGAAAATAAAAGGCACTTTGTTTCCAACAAAAGAATCATCATATGACAACAATTTGTCAAAAATCATTTAAAATTGAAATTGGAACTAAAATTAATTCAGATCAGGGTTTCTTAATCTGTTTGACCTTAGAACACTCTAGAGATCAATTATTAAAATAAGTGCACTTTACTGGGAAAGTTTTTTTTCTTCTAAAAAGAAAGCTGTTATTTAGGGGAAAATTAACTATGAAATATAGAAAACTATGGCTCATCATCATCAGTCATCATCAACATTTAATGCTTATTTTCCAAGCTGGCATGGGTTGGATGGCTTGACAGGACCCGCACCAAGTCTGTTTTGGCTTGGTTTCTATGGCTACATGAGCCACCTGGTGCCAAACAATTTAGCACATGTACTGGGTGCTTTTTACGTGGCACTATCACCAGTGCTTTTTACGTGGCACCATTGCCAGTGCTCTTTACGTGGCACCACCGCCAGTGCTCTTTACGTGGAACCACCGCCAGTGCTCTTTACGTGGAACCACCGCCAGTGCTCTTTACGTGGAACCACCGCCAGTGCTCTTTACGTGCACCACCGCCAGTGCTCTTTACGTGGCACCACCGCCAGTGCTCTTTACGTGGCACCACCGCCGGTGCTCTTTACGTGGCACCACCGCCGGTGCTCTTTACGTGGCACCACCGCCGGTGCTCTTTACGTGGCACCACCGCCGGTGCTCTTTACGTGGCACCACCGCCGGTGCTCTTTACGTGGCACCACCGCCGGTGCTCTTTACGTGGGACCACCGCCGGTGCTCTTTACGTGGGACCACCGCCGGTGCTCTTTACGTGGCACCACCAGTGCTCTTTACATGGCACCACCACCAGTGCTCTTTACATGGCACCACCACCAGTGCTCTTTACATGGCATCACCACCAGTGCTCTTTACGTGGAACCACCGCCAGTGCTCTTTACGTGGCACCACCGCCAGTGCTCTTTACGTGGCACCACCAGTGCTCTTTACATGGCACCACCACCAGTGCTCTTTACATGGCACCACCACCAGTGCTCTTTACATGGCATCACCACCAGTGCTCCTTACGTGACACCAGCACTAGTGCTTTTCATTTGGCATCAGTATCAACACCAATGCTTGTTACATGGCACCTTGGTTTTAGGATATCAGTTGTGTTGTTGTGGGCAGGTGTTCTTGAGTACAGCAATGCACTGCATATCTCAGTCCTCTGTCACCTCCTTTGTAATGCTCGGCATTTTGAGATTGGCCTACAATACTTTGTGCCATGTTTTCCTTAGTTTCCCTCTTCCATAACTTCTCTCCACTTTGTATTATTCACGTTTGAGGTGATGACATGGCTTTAGGATTAAGGGTTTCAAGTTCAATCCTACTGATAGGCACCTTGGGCAAGTGTCTTCTACTGTAACCCTGGATCAAAAAATTCCTTCTGAGTCGATTTGGGAGATAGGAACTGAAAGAAGCCCATTATATATCCGATTGTGAGTTTCTGGATACTTATCATTGTTTTCTAATTGTAAATGAATGCCATACAAGCATGTTGCTCTTTTGCAGTCTTCTGTCAAAATATGTCCCTATTGTTGACTATATATGTTTGTTTTAATTGTTTAGGCCATATAAACCACCTGTGAAGTTAAAGTCCCGTCGAAAGGAAATGTAAGTCTTACTGCATTTTATCAATTCTTGCTTGCTTCTGTATTTTGCTATATTTTGTATTTTGTAAGGCATGGCTGTGTAGTAAGAAGTTTGCTTTCTGACCAGATTGTCTCAGGTTCAGTTCCACTGTGTGACAGCTTGAGCAAATGTCTTCTATTAGAGCCATATAAAAAGCATCCAGGTTGGCACCGTGTAAAGAACACCCAGTACACCCTGTAAAGTGGTTGGCATTAGGAAGGGCATCCAGCCATAGAAACCATGCCAAAATAAACAAATGGAGCCTGGTGTAGCTCTCTAGCTGGCCAACTCCTGCCAAACCCTCCCACCCATGCCAGTATGGAAAATGGATGTTAAATGATGATTTTGTGTCTGTATAAGTTGGTGTGTTTCTTTATAGGTACAGGTGTTGCCAGAAATGTTAGCATGCCAGGTGAAATGCTTAGCAGTATTTCGGAGTTCAAATTCCGCTGAGGTCGACTTTGCCTTTCATCCTTTCAGGATCGATAAATTAAGTACCAATTATGCAGTGGGGTTGATGTAATCGACTTAATCCCTTTGTCTGTCCTTGTTTGTCTCCTCTATGATTAGCCCATTGTGGGCAATAAAGAAATAAGAAACTTTCTTCCCAACTACAGGGTCCTGAGTTCCATCTCGTGGCATGACATCTTGGGCAAGCCTCATCTACTATATCTCACCAAAAAAAGCTTTGTGAGTGAATTTGGTTTATGGAAACTGACTGAGGTTGTTGTGTGTGTGTGTGTGTGTGTGTATGTATGTGTGTGTGTGTGTGTGTGCATACATGTTTTACTGTCTCCTTGCCTTGACTTTTTGTGACAGTTACAAATGAATGTCACTGACATGGAAATGGTGTCCTTCATTTCCTCTCTTCCGTGAAATACACCTAGTCAAGGGAAAATATCACCTTACTTGGAAACCAGTGAAGGTTGGCAACAAGAAAGACATCCAGCTGTAAAAAAATCCACCACAACAAACTGCATCCAACCCATGCAAGCATGGAAAAATAGATGTTAAATGATGATGATGATGATGGTTGTTGATTTTGATTTTTACTTTTAACTGTTTCAGGTTGGAAAACATTAACCTCTTCAAGCAAGTGTTGAGTCATCCAGTATTTAAACAAAACCCAGGTTCTGCCATTACTGAACACCTACAGAATAAAGTGGAACACATGAACAGCTGTTAGTGGCATTAACAAATGAGAATTCTGTTTTTTGTTTGTTGTTTGTTTTTTTGGGTTTTTTTTTTGTTATTGTTTTTTGTCATTTTTTTTTCTTCTTGGACTATTAACATTGTTCTTTGAAAAAAAAAAAAAAAACTCACTTGCAGACTCAATCTCAGACAACCACATTAATCTACTAAGCATGCAAAAATACTCGGACATGTACAAAAAACAAAAAAGAAAAGGAAAGAAAAAAACTCAAGCACGTGAGCAGAATTTCCAAGATGCATACACGTACATACACAAAATCCAACACACACACACAGAGGCATATGTGAAACACAATCAAACACCAGATGCTGACACATGAGATTCAAAAGACAGCTCACTGTCACACACATGAAAACTCTGTAATGCCATCATTGTTCCAGTCTCATGTTGAATTCCAACTGTTTTCCAATTTGTCCCAAAGTTCTTATTTTGATATAAAATTAGCAAAGCGAATGTTATTTATCTCTCTCTTCATCTCTGTCATCTGACCAACGCCATCCAAGATGGCGTGAATCAGTCAAGCTTTACCTGCTAGAAATAGCAACCCAAATGCTTTTAAATCAATGCTGGATGTTCAAAAACCCAAATGAAGGGCAGATTTTCAATCCTGATTCCAAAACGTTATGTCTATGTAGAGCAAATTTAGGTTGAGATATAGGGGTCTCAGATGGAGAGACAGAATTTCGCTTCTGTTATTATTATTTATATATATCAGATTAAATACACAACTAAACAAGCTAAGTTTCATGCTATTATGATACTTGAACAGGCATATTTATAAAATTGGAAGATAGTTTTTGTATGTAGCAGATGCTCAGGAGCAATAAACACTGAAATTGTGCAGAGAACAACCTCTACCACATTCCAGGGAGAAAAACTAGTAGTTGATAGCTTCTGTTACCTAGGTGACCAAGTCAGTAGTGGGGGTGGGTGCTCTGAAAGTGTAGCTGCTAGAATAAGGATAACACACAAGCATAAAAAAATCTACTTTTCACTCAGATCATTAAGTGATAGGTGTTATGATATAAACATAAATAATAACACTTGATATAATCCAAACAAAAAAGGTAGAGACACGAAGTCTAAAAGAGTAATGTAGGACCACGAAACTCAGTATAGTTTCCATGGTATGTTTGCTAATAATTCATAGTAGTTACAGTACATTGGGCCTAACAGAGGCAAAGTGGCTGAGTTCCTTTTAAGCATTGGGCCTCATGGAGGCAAAGTGGATAAGTTCCTTTTGAGTGTTAAGCTTCATAGAGGCAAAGTCGCTGAGTTCCTTTCAAACAGGCCTCATGGAGGCAAATGGTCAAGCTCCCTTCAAGTGTTCGTCCTCATGGAGGCAATGACCAAGACCTTTGGCATTATGTCATGCTTGAAAAGAAGACCCATTGAGCCGAGCAAAATTGCAATTGTGGTAGATACTGCAAATGGCACCCATGCCAGTGGCATGTAAAATCACCCATTACACTCTCAGTGGTTGGCATTAGGATGGGCATTCAGCCATAGAAAACCATGCCAAATCAGACTGGATCTTGGCGCAGCATGCCAGCCCAGTCAAACCATCCAACCTATGCCAGCATGGACAACAGGCGTTACATGATGATATATATATATATATATATATATATAAATAAATGCATACATACATCTAGTGTTTTTTATTAGAGCCAGTTTATCAGAAGTTTTGTGATATACTACATACAGGGTGTTCAGGCTAAATTTGACAGTTTGCTTAAAAGGAAAAAAAAAACATATTCTATTGAAAAATAAGTATTTAAAAAAATCATAAATTATCAACTAAATTGTGGCTGGGGGATAACAGTTTACTCAAAGTAGCTGTCCTCAGCTTTAACCATGGCCAAAGATAGCTTTGGAACCTGGTGCATGTGTTCCTCACTGTGTCCCTGGGAAGATCTTTGAACACGTCTTTGACATTGGCCACCAGCTCAGCTTGGTGTTACAAGCAAAGTGGTTGGTGTCTTTCTCAGCTGCACTCCACACATAGTAATCCATGGAATTACAGTTGGTGGGAATTAGAGCTGGTGAAGTGTTAGAAATTCTCTGATAACCACATCTGACTTTTTCTGGCAGTATGGTAAGGGGTCGAATCTTGCTGCCATACATATGGCTTTCCAGCAGCAACCCTCTCCAACCAGAGTTTGACTAAAGTCTCCAGCAGCGTCACATAGCCGTCTGAGTTGAACCTCAGTGCAACCGCAGTTTGGCAGAACTTAGTTTTTGTGGACTCCATGTCATGTCTGACAGCTTTTACAGTGTTCATGGAGCATTAAGCAGCAGTCATGATACAGGTAACTGTTTTCCAATGTTCAGATGGCTTCCAATCCTCCACGTCAACTACCTCTTTGACTACATCTTTAATCTTTATGCTCTTGAATGTTGTTAACTGTTCACCAGTACATCAATCTGTTCTTGAAGAAAGGAAACAAAATATTGTCAGATTTAGTCCAAACACCTTGTACATCATTGTTAGCCTTAGCAAATAAGCATATAAATTATTTGAGGCTATGATGTCACATCCTAACACTGAAAGAATGAATTGTCTACTTCCACTACATGTTATTTAGTAAGTATTTACAATCTTCCCTTATAGTACACCTTCTGCTGCAGATCATTCTATTTTGAGAACTGTATCTCTCATCACATAGTATAAAAAAAATCTCCCTGTAACTAACAATAATCTTCAAGGAGTTTGATATAGAAATACCCGGAATGGACAAATGTACCAAGAAAACAAATTATTATCCAACTAGATGAAGTTTATCTTTTGTGGAATAATTCCCTTAAATTACTTAACGTGAAATTAACTTTCTAGCAGCATATTATATATTTGATAACAAGATACATACACACATAAATATTTTCTCTTTACTCAGCAAAACATAAACCCAAAATGTTTTACAAATTTTTAACACCTAATAAAATGTAATTTTTTAAAACTATTAACATTGTTTTTAACTGCATTTTTTTCTGTTCAGTGAACATTTAACATTGATAAAAATTAATTTTCGTTTTCAAGACTAAAAATGTTTGAGAAATAATTTTTAATTTATATCTATTAATTTTTTTTTTCCAGAGAAAGAAAAAGTAATCTTTCTCCCCCCCCCCCTCTCTCTCTCTGTCTATATATATATATATATATATATATTGTTACATTTATATAGCTTCATCAAGGTAGCGTGCACTATTAAATAGTTCATTATAGGCACAATCATAGCATTACATACAGCTGGTTCCAAACTCTTCAACAGTTTGAGAATCTTTCACCGATACAGACTCAGTTTGATCTATACTTTGAGAGATTGAAACTACAGGCCCCTACTATGTAATCAGTTCATTTATTTTTGCCATGCGAGGATGGATTAGCTAGTTAAATGTTGATGCATTTTTAATTACAGTCAGATACCCTTTCTTCATAAATGCTTACTGCTTTCAAGTAAGGGAATTATATTTATTTATGTTTCTTTAGAAGTGTAGAGCCACGGGATTATTTGTTCACAAGGAAACAACAGATAAATCTCATATAACTCAGTCGTTTTGCACACAGTTACAGAAAGTGAACAAGACACATGGCTCAGTGGTTAGAGTGCCAGGCTCACAATCAGGTGGTAGTGAGTTTGATTCCTGGATTGGGCCGTATTTTGTGTTCTTGAGGAAGGCATTTTATTTCATGTTGCCTCACTTCACTCAGCTGCAGAAATGAGTTGCAACATGAGGTGCTAAGCTGTATTGACCTTTCCCTTGGTGGTATGGAGAGGGGAGGCTGGTATGCATGGGCAACTGCTGGTCTTCCATAAACAACCGTGCTCAGATTTGTACCTTGGAGAACTTTCTAAGGTGCAATCCCATGGTCATTTGACCAAAGGGGGTCTTTACCCTTTTATACACAGACATACACACACACACACACACACACACACACACCACACACACACACATGGTGGCTGTTGACTCATTAATTATGATTTGTCTCAGCACCACCAATAGCAGAGTGCATACACATAGGCAGCAATTTAGCTAAAAAGCAGCAACACACAAACTCATAATATGAAGCTGAGTATTTACTGTTTAAAATTGCTAGAAGGTGGTTGGTAGTAATCTTCATGCTATGTGACTAGAAACTACTGTTTTGTCCAACAACAGATTTACAAATTTTTTCACCCAGACAATATGAAAGGAAAATGCTTGACTTTGCTGTGAAGACAGCTGGACATTAATATTGTTACATTTCAGGTACCTTATATGTATGTAAGTACATGCACATGTTCGTTTGTTCTCCTCTTTTTAATTTAAAATAAATTTTTACTGACCACCTACTTGGTAGCAAGGTTTTGAGGGAAAGCATCTTGTGTTAACCATCATCCTTTGCATATTTTTATAGTCCTAGATATCATGATCACTGGTAGCATATAAATTATGTATGTATGTATACATGAGAGATAGAGATAGAGAGGATATACAGATATGGATATAATAGTTTGTATAGTTTGTCAAACAAATTCACTTGCAAGCAGCGTTGTTTGGTTTGTCCAAAGTGCCATGCGAGGAAACTGTACCTAATTCATGTGGAACTGAACTTTTTACCCATACTGCATTTGTGTGTGCATGCACTTATATAAGATTATATCGATGAAGGCCTCATCCTGTCAGATAGCTATCTCATATTGTGAGACATCTGTACTGCATTGGATTTAAGTGACAAAATCCTTTACAACACTTTTGCCATTCTCTTTCACAATAGTAGGCTCCAGTGACAAGCATTGCAAGATGACTAGTATAATTTTGACTTAGTTTTTATGTCAGTGTATCTCTGTTCTAGAAGAGTTGCCTTCCTCATGGCTTTGTCAAAAATAAAGAGCCACATCTACCGTATTGTGACTCATTGATTTGTTATGTGGTGGTTCAACTTTGAAAAAGGGGCATATATGTTTTTGTAGTCCTCTGCTCTGGAAGACTGTAGTAATACAAATGCCCTTTTTCAAAGATGTTTGGATGTATTTTGAGAGAAATTTGGCTGTTATTTCTAACTGTTCAAACAACAACATTGTTGATAAACATTTTGTGTTATTGCTTAGGCCAGTTCGGTTCTGAGCAGACACCTATATCATACAGGTTTTTAATCATGACCAGGCACAATCTGGGGATCTGTTTTTTTATTATAAGACTTATATTTGCAGTGGCAGCCACCCAGGGTTGAGCCTGCTCTGATAAACGAGTTTACCATGTCCCTCACAAATGCTGACCACATCTGACAGTCAACCCTAACATTCTAGCAGGCAAAGTAATGCTCCTACCTGCAGCCCAAAAATCCCACTTGCAAATTTAACAAATAAATACATCCTCTGGGAAAGGAAGCACATCAGATAGCACAAACATCATAGCATTAGTCATTTGTTGTTGAAGTGCAGAGTTCATGTTCAGCGTTTCAGTAGGAATACAAGTTCACATGTGGTCCTTTCCATACATGCATACATCATCATCATCATCATTTAACGTCCGCTTTCCATGCTAGCATGGGTTGGACGGTTCAACTGGGGTCTGGGGAGCCCGAAGGCTGCACCAGGCCAGTCAGATCTGGCAGTGTTTCTACAGCTGGATGCCCTTCCTAACGCCAACCACTCCGAGAGTGTAGTGGGTGATTTTATGTGCCACCGACACAGGTGCCAGACGAGGCTGGCGAACGCCCACGCTCGGATGGTGTTTTTATGTGCCACCGACACATGTTGTCTGTAGCAACGCAGCTTGCTGTTTGTTGTCAACCATCACAGTGGATTTGATGACCAAGTCACCATTAATTTTCAGAGCAGATGTAGTCTGGGTTTGAAGCATGTGGTACACATACTAGTTAAACCATAGCTGGCACCCCAGCAAGTGCTACTACTCCAGGTCAGGGTAGACCTGGAACCAATAGTAACTAACAAGTGGTTCCACACTCCTCAAAACCCTAGAATTCCTGTATCGAGGCCCCACAACCAGTTCCAGTTTGAAATCTTACCCAGGACACTGCTTTGCTGAGGATAATGGCTTGGATACGTTGCACTGTCACCACTATCCAGTCTACTTATGTACCCCTGTAAATTCTGGTAGTGGCCAGCAGATGCAAGGTAAGACATATTCAGAGCATGAGTGATCAAAGTATTCTGTGTTGTTTATTTATCATGATGGTGATGGTCTATATCATACAACAGTCTTTAGAGTTAGTAAGGCTGTGGAATCTGCAGCTTATACTCTTTACTCTTTTACTTGTTTCAGTCATTTGATTGCGGCCATGCTGGAGCACCGCCTTTAGTCGAGCAAATCAACCCCAGGACTTATTCTTTGTAAGCCCAGTACTTATTCTATCGGTCTCTTTTGCTGAACCGCTAAGTTATGGGGACGTAAACACACCAGCATCGGTTGTCAAGCAATGCTAGGGGGACAACACACACACACACATACACATATATACATATATATACATATATACGACAGGCTTCTTTCTGTTTCCGTCTACCAAATCCACTCACAAGGCATTGGTCGGCCCGGGGCTATAGCAGAAGACACTTGCCCAAGATGCCACACAGTGGGACTGAACCCGGAACCATGTGGTTGGTAAGCAAGCTACTTACCACACAGCCACTCCTGCGCCTACAAATTTTTTTTTTTTTTTTTGTGGTGATGCAGGGTAGTCTGAACACCCTGTATGGCCTTATATTTTCAGGATATTGTTGTACTTGTCTTTTGAGAGTATAGTTATATGTGTCTAAGTGTTTATTTAGCTTCATAAATTAGGCAATAGAGATTATGCCATGGTCACAATATAGTGTTAATTTTTGGTAGAATGTAAAACCAGATATGTTCATAACTTGTTAACAGCGCAGTTGGTTCCTATTGAATGCTTGATCTTCATTTGTCTTAAATTTTTAGAGTTTAAACTGACCGTTATTTGATCTTAAACAATCATATCAGTGAAATCTTGAAGTTACCAGATAATGCAGGATTAATTTTTTTTTTTTTATGTGAATAAATAGGTGCAGGCATAGCTGTGTGGTAAGAAGCTTGCTTCCCAACCACATGGTTCCAGGTTCAGTCCTATTGTGTGGCAGCTTGGGCAAGTTTCTTCTACTGTAGCATTAGGCTAACCCAAGCTTTATGAATGGATTTAGTAGATGGAAACTGAAAGAAGTCCATTGTATATATCTATCATTCAACTATGGTAGTAGTTGAATAATTTTCTTAAGGCTGCAACTTACATCATCTTTCAGAGCTTATTGCTAATTCACTTCTTAACCAAATTGAAAACTTAATATTTTTGAAGAGGGCTGCACCCTAGCTACATTTTGGCATAAAAAACATCGAGATTTGAACCTGTAGGAAAAAGTTTACATCAAAATTTGTTGCAACGTTATAGGAGAGTAAGTTATGCCATCAATCAAATTTGGATCTAAATAACTTTTTTATTTTGAAAGCAAAATATATTTATCTTAGCTTCAATGATAGAAGAAAGCATAAAGAATTTCATAGTTTTGTTCCCATGCAACAAAAATTTGTATCAAAAAAGTTGTGAGGTAAAATATCATGAAAAAAATATAAGGCAAAAAATTGGATTTAAGTATAATTAACTTTATTTTAAAAACAAACTATATTTTAATTACAGAGCTCAGTTCGAGGAATTTCATGGTATCAATCTCATGCAAAAAAAAGGTTTTAAAAGATAAATGATATGAGTGTTTGTTTCTCATCTTTGAGGGTGATAATATAATTTTATACTTTTTAATGAATATAATTCTAGAAATGGACTTTTAATACATGTCACCGCATCATTGAGGTAAAGAAAAAATTATCAGTGTCATCTGTTAATTGACATATTTGACACATTATTAATTAGCATAATAGCATATCTTGAAAAAAATACGGGGTACATGAAAAAATGCGAGCAAGGGAATATGAGATTATAAACCTGGAAAATTACAGAACAAGTTATTACACTTAGAAAAGTTCAGGACAACTTATTACATCTGGTAAAGTACAAAACAAGAAATTTTTTACTTAAAATATTGCAGCTAAGGATAAAATTATTTGATTTTAATTTACAAAGTAACATTATAATTAAAAAAAGGTACCATCATTTTGTTAAAATATTGACACTAGAATATTTAAAAAATGAGAGCCAGAAGTACCAATATAGCTAAAGTTTTATGCAAAGTAGAATAGTATATATGGCTGGCAAATTCTTTATGTTAAAAGAGTAATAACTTGTCCTGTAATTTTTCCAGGCTTATAATCTTAAGAATATTATTTCTCTTGCATTTTTCCATGTAATTTATATCTGTGTATGTCTACATCAATTTGAGCAATTCCAATCATAAAGCTCAGTAAAATCATGGCTGCCCATGCATACAGGTATGTCATCTACATCGCTCTCTCAGCCAATAGATCCTAGTCTTGCAGGTTCATAGATACTGGTACCACCCATGCCAGTGCCACATAAAGGTATTGTGCATGATTCATGCAGATCCTTGAATATTGTTGTGGGTAAAAAGAAGAAATACAATATATAAGAGCTCTTGGAGTAGAAAATAGTAAAACTCAATATCAAGTTAACTTCAGACCATAGATTTAGTTTCTAAATATTTTCCATAGTGTGAATTACGTAAAAAGATACCCAAACCCAATTGTCAGGTTGTGTTAATCTGCCGCAAAAAAAAAAAAAAAGCAACAAAAAACGGGTATGGTTCAACTGACATATTCCTGCACAGTTTCCGTCTACTTATTTTTACTTTCAAAGCTTGGCCAACCCAAAGCTATGGGGTAAAGACGCTTTACCAAGGTTCCACACTGTGAAGTCAAGCCTGGCAATGCATTTCAAGTAAGAACTGCCATATTTCCCAGCATACAAGTCAAATTTTTCAGATGAAAATTTACAGCTTTAAAAGGTAGGTCAACTTAATGCATCAAAACAGCTTAAGAGGACCAAATATACCATGGGAATTGCTGCAGAATTTGGAAAGATTGTTACAATGTCTGTTTAATCCTTTAATATTCATTTACATCATTTTGAATTAATCACGGATTATCTCATAGCTTTGAGATTTTGATGATGCAGTTGTATATTTTTACAATGATATTGTAGGGTAGGTATAAGAGACCAGATCTTGACAGTTTGAACATAAAACAGGTAGAATATTTTGGTTGGATATGACTGGTTTAAATGCTAAAGGGTTATACTAATGTTTACATTCTATACTATGTGAACTTCAATGCCAGAAAATATGATCTTGGGTTTTGAGAGGAAAAGAAGTGAAATCACTCCACTAAAACTTGAGAATTAGCAATTAGGTTGCCTCTTGCTCCACCGCCACTAGTTAAGTGCTCGCACTTGTGAAACACAGATCTACACTAATAAAAACTTCATGAAAGAAAGAAATTTCTCATTATTAAGTATGTAGAGAATTGACTTTGATGGCCAAACTATCCAAGTTAACCTATATGTAATAAACAAACATTCTTTTTGATCCTTCATTTTTTAAAATGTTTGACCTTTCAAAATTTAATATTTAAAAAAATAAGATTATTATTATCATTATCATTACATGTTTAGGTGGTAAACTAACAGAATCATTACCTCACTGGACAAAATATTTAGCAATATTTCTTTCAGCTTTAAGGCAATGAGCTGGCTTAGCACACCACACAAAAAGGATCAGTGGCATTTCAGCTGCTTTTACATTCTGAGTTCAAATTCCACTGAGGTTGACTTTGCTGTTCATCCTTCTGGGGGTTGATAAAATAAGTACTAGTTGAATACTGGTTTTGATGTAATCAACCTGCTCACTTACCCAAGCTTGTTGGCCTTGTGCCAAAATTTTAAACCACTTTGAGGCAACAAGCTGGCAGAATTGTCAGTACACCAGACAAAATGCTTCACAGCATTTTGTCCATCTTTATGTTTTGAGTTGGAATTCCACTGAGGTTGACTTTGCTCATTTGGGATTGATAAAATATGTACAAAGTATCTTCAATATGAATGGGATTATGACAGAACTGTCTCCATCTTCAAATGTGTGGCCTTATGTCCAATGTAAAAAAAAATTACCACTGTTAATATTATTTTTATTATTATCAAAGTAACAAACTGGCAGAATTGTTAGTTCATGGGACAAAATACTAAGTGACATTTTTGAGGCTCATTACATTCTGAGTTCAAATTCTGCCAAGGTTGACTTTGCAGTTCTTTCTTTTGGGGTGGTCGATAAAATAAGTACCAGTTGAATGCTGGGGTCAGCGTAATCAACTTACCCTCTACCCCGAACTTGCTGGCTTTGTTCCAAAATTTTAAACCATTATTTCTTCTGGCTTTGCATTTTTTAGTATGAATTCCAACTGAGATCAGCTTTGCCTTTCATCTTTACAGGGTCAATAAAATAAGTACTGGGGGGCCACTATAATTGACTAACCTCCTCCCCACAGAAAACTAGTGGCTTTGTGCCAAGATTTGAAACTAGTATTATTATTGAGATGGTGAGCTGGCAGAAGTATTAGCATGCTGGAAAAATTGTTTAGCAGCATTTCACCTGCCATCACATTCTGAGTTCAAATTCTGCCGAGGTCAACTTTGCATTTCATCCCATCAGGGGCCGATAAAATAAGTACCAGTGGAGCACTGGGGTCAATGGAATCAATTTACCCCTTCCCTGAAATTGCTGACCTAGTGCCAAACTTTGAAATCATTATTATTATTAAGATGGCGAGCTGACAGAACCATGCTGGACAGAATGCTTCATGGCATTTCTTCCATCTTTACGTTCTGAGTTCCAATTCTGCCACAGTTGACTTTGCCTTTCATCCTTTTGAGATCGATTTAATCAACTAAGCTCCTCCTCCTAAAAAATTTCAGGCCTTGTGCCTATAGAAGTAAGGATTATTATTATTATTATTGTAATGACTTTGTTATTGCATCGTTCAAGTTTACTAATATTATTTTAAACTAATCTCATTATTAGCCCGTGTGTATTTGTGATAAATTTTAAAATTCCAAACACTTTCTCTATGATTTGCAAATGTTCAGATAATTATTTTAGCTCCAGTTTGAAATTCAGAAACATTCATTGATATGCATAGTGTATCTGCTCACAGCTTCCGCCACCACCGTCTCACACACTCACACACACATGATTGTTTATTGCTAATAAGTTGTGTTTGTTTATTTATATATTGTGATTTGTCAGGAGAATAGAAAGTAATTTCAAGGAAAATATGCAAGTGGAAGATAGATAAATAGAATTAAAGATTTCTATAAGATTCTGTTAAACAACTGGAGGGTACTGCATATAATATTTTGTACCCAATTTAAATTAATTTTCACTCAAATTTAATTTTTCCCCTTGTGTTTTAAACTCCTTTTTATATTTACTTTTTTCTTTTAGCTTGTGAGAGGGTAGCAATTGCTTTCCTTTTTACATATGGATGTCTAGAATTGATAAATATTCCCTATGGCATTGTGTAATGTAATTTTCTGCTGTTATATAATATTTGTTGCCAAAGTTGCACCTGCAGATCACTTTGTATGTTTCTGTATGTATGTATATATGTGTGTGGAAGCACGTGGCTTAGTGGTTAGGGAGTTGATCTCACAATCGTAAGATTATAGTTTCACCTGGATCAGGTGATGTATTGTGTTTTTGAGCGAAACACTTTACTTCACATTGCTCCAGTCCACTCAGCTGTAGAAATGAGTACTACTAGTGGAGGCCCATTGCGTAGTGGTTAGAGTGTTGGATTCATGAACATCAGATTGTGGTTTCAATCTCCGGACCGGGCGATCCAGTGTGTTCTTGAGCAAAACACTTCATTCCACATTGCTCCAGTCCACTCAGCTGTAGAAATGAGTACTACTAGTGGAGGCCCATTGCGTAGTGGTTAGAGTGTTGGATTCATGAACATAAGATTGTGGTTTCAATCCCCGGAACGGGCGATCCAGTGTTTTCTTGAGCAAAACACTTCATTCCACATTGCTCCTGTCCACTCAGCTGTAGAATTGAGTTTAGCCTGGGGAGGAATGGGCTCCACCAGGCTTTCTCATCCTAGATATGCAGTACGGCTGCAGTGCCCGAACAACCTCTCTCTCTCTCTCTCTCTCTCTCTCTCTCTCTCTCACACACACACACACACGTCTGGCTTCTTTCAGTTTCCATCTGTCAGATCCACTTGTAAGTTGTTGGTTGGCCTGGTGCTATGATATTTACCTGAGGTGCTGTGCAGTGAGATTAATATTTCTCTATGACTAGACATCACATAACATCAAGGCACATATACACACACATCTCGATACACACACACACACACACACACACACACACACACACACACACACACACACACAAACTAACTGAGAGAGCATATTTGTAATTCTCACCTCACTAAAACTGATAAGGCCTAAACAGGTTGAAGATCAGGTTTAATGCTCTCTCAAGCTATTACATTTCTGAAATGTTACTTCGGGATAAATTGCGAAATATCTTCTGATATAACTGTTTACTGGTTTCAGTTATCAGTTTGAGGCCATGTTGGAGTGCCCACTTCAGCTGTAGTACTACTTCTGATATTCATTTTATTCTGTATCGTGTTTCTCATATAGTTAAATTCAGAATTTCATCTTAAAGTACTATGGTCTTAAATACTGCAATCTGTTTAAAACATTATACACATATGCACACACACATATATATAGTATAGTGTGTGCATGTTTGTGTGTGTATATATATATATATATCTTAGATACCCTAAATTATAATTTTAATAATGATTATTTCTTTTGAAGGTTTTTATTCCCATGCTGGCCACTTAATAAGATCGATATTTAAATAATGACCTTATCCTTATTTATATAAATTTATATATATATATATATGTTATAGGTAGGATCAACAAAAAAAGTACTCTGTCCAGTGAGAGATAGATATCATTTAATATACGCAACTATAACAGAGGTACTAATAGTTTCATAGTTTAAGATGCATTAAATTGGCAAATTTATAACATGCAATGTTATATAATTTGCCAATTTAATGTATCTTAAAGCATGAAACTACTAGCTCTTTTGTGATTGTATATATTAAATTATGTGTGTGTGTGTGTGTGTGTGTATATATATATATATATATATATACACACACATATGTGTATATATATGATTATAAGGGAAAAGATTTTCTCCAATGCATAGGCATCACCTTGAAGTGCTCAAGATATTCAAACCTGAGGCATTAGAACAATGTAGAAGTAAGAATCAAAGTTGGGCAAATCAAGTTTACATTTATATTTATTCAACCCTAAAGACAACGTGGATGCATTTCTCCAAAAGTATGTTCAATACATTAAACGTATTAAAATATGTATAGAGTAATCAATACATTAAAAATATACATATAAGAATATATAAATATATAGATGCAGGAGTGGCTGTGTGGTACGTAGCTTGTTTACCAACCACATGGTTCCGGGTTCAGTCCCACTGCATGGCACCTTGGTCAAGTGTCTTCTACTATAGCCTCAGGCCAACCAAAGCCTTGTGAGTAGATTTGGTAGACAGAAACTGAAAGAAGCCCGTCGTATATATGTGTATGTATATATATATATATATATATATAATATATATATATACACACACATATGTGTATATATATGATTATAAGGGAAAAGATTTTCTCCAATGCATAGGCATCACCTTGAAGTGCTCAAGATATTCAAACCTGAGGCATTAGAACAATGTAGAAGTAAGAATCAAAGTTGGGCAAATCAAGTTTACATTTATATTTATTCAACCCTAAAGACAACGTGGATGCATTTCTCCAAAAGTATGTTCAATACATTAAACGTATTAAAATATGTATAGAGTAATCAATACATTAAAAATATACATATAAGAATATATAAATATATAGATGCAGGAGTGGCTGTGTGGTACGTAGCTTGTTTACCAACCACATGGTTCCGGGTTCAGTCCCACTGCATGGCACCTTGGTCAAGTGTCTTCTACTATAGCCTCAGGCCAACCAAAGCCTTGTGAGTAGATTTGGTAGAGAGAAACTGAAAGAAGCCCGTCGTATATATGTGTGTGTATATATATATATATATATGTGTGTGTGTATGTTTGTGTGTCTGTGTTTGTTCCCCTAGCATCGCTTGACAATCGATGGTGGTGTGTTTATGTCCCCGTCACTTAGTGGTTTGGCAAAAGAGACCGATAGAATAAATACAGGTTGACTTACAGATTATAAAACAAAATCATAAAAAGAGTTAAGAGTCTATAAAATAAGATTACTAATCTAGTTAATAATCCTACGGCCATTTCTGGGTGTCCGGCTGTCCAGTCATATAAAAGATATTTACCTCCATTAATGGACACCACCTCCTCCATCAGGGAAAATAATTTCTAAAAAGGCTCACATGTACTGCGTTTTTTTAATGGGAGTTAGCTATTGAGTGTTTTTAAAGAGCTATATCCAAAAGACCAGGGAGTGGAAGGGTTTTTGAGTGGTTGGAGAAGGGGATACAATGCATGATAAGATAAGGCTACTGATGGCTCTATAGGTAGAGGGTAAGAGGAGGGGAGTGTTGTTTTATTTTTCAGTAAAAGTTTCAATGGGTGTGGAAGCTGATCTTTTGACAAAACCTAAAGAGTGGTGCAGGAAATCTGTAATTCGAAATATATGGAAAAAATTAAGATACCCAGGTGGTTTTTCAATTGGCTGATGGGCAAGATATTTGGAAAAGAAATTTCCCATAATGATTGAAGAATGTGGGAATACAGAATGGTTTTGATGATAATAAAAATTAAATGACTAGAAATACATAGATGTGTGACTGGAGTTTGCTACCCAACCACATGGTTTCAAATTCGGTCCTGTTTTGTGGCACCTTGGGCAACTATCTTCTAAAGCCCTGGATCAACCAAAACCTTGCAAGAGAATTTGGACAAGAGGAACTGAAAGAAGTTCAGTGTGTGTGTGTATATGTATAATTTCGACACAAAGCCAATTGTTTTGAGGGGATGGTGTTAATTATGTCAACCTCAGTGCTTAAATTAATACTTTATCAAACCCTGAAGGGATGGAAGTCAAAGTTGACTTTAGTGGGATTTGAACTCAGAATGTAAAGAATTCAATGAAAAGCAGTTTTTTTCTGATTCTCTTACTAAAGAAAATACTCTTGTGATGGTTGCTAGATGAAAAGGCATGGTAGTTGTGTTCATTACCACCACCATCATCATCGTTTTAACTCCCACCTTTTCATTATTGTATGAGACAGATATTCTACTGCCACATATGCTTCCTGTTACCAACCTTCATCTATATCCAAACAAGTGAAGGCATGTGGGTTCGTAGTTAGAGTATTTGGCTCATGATCATAAGGACATGAGTTCAATTCCTGGTGGCATGTTGTGTCCTTAAGCAAGACACTTTATTTCTTGTTGCTCCTGTCTGCTTGGCTGGCAAAATTGAGTTGTGCCTGTAATTCAAAAAGTCAGCCTTGTTACATTCTGTGTTGCTCTGAATCTCCTTCTGATGGATATCCAAGTGTGTATGCATGTGTGCGTGTCTAAATAGAACAGATATGTGAAGTGAGAGAGTAGATGTTTATTCCATTCATTTACAGTTGTTTCATAATGTTATAGATATTACATCAGAATTAACACACATACATAAAGTGTACATATAAATATATGAAAATAAAATATATGAGAAAAAATAAGTTCAAAAAGAACAATTCAAACTTTTTGAGAGATCCGAAAAGAGAGAAAAAAATGATTTTTAATAAAGATTCATCATATTCATGAAAAACAGCCAGAGCGAGAAATAAGAATATGAAAATAATAGTTGAAAGATATCGTTAAAAATATATCATAAATATATCGTTATAAATATATCATAAACATAGAAAAATGGAGGAGAAAATGATGTTGAATCAGAATTCGATATGCGTGTGAATGCTCATATATACAAAGATGAGGAGGGATCTAAGTCTAATTAACAGAACAGTTCATGATTGTTGAAAACAAAATTACACACACACACCTTGAAAACATAAGTTATAATAGTAACTGGATGGGTATGCAGCTATAAAACAATACCTCAAAAATATATTTGTAAGACTGATGCTAGCATGAATGAAGTAGCACAATGAACCAAGTTTATAGAAAGACAAAAGACAAAGACAGGTGTAGGAACAAGAAGCAAGTTATTAGTTTGAGCCTATGCTCTTTGACAGAAAGGAATAAGAGGAAACAAATAGGGAGAGAATGAAGAAAAATAGTTAGTTTAGCAGTCCAACATGGCACTCCTTCCCTTCTTTCCTGAGCGTCAAATAATACTTTAATTGTTCCACGTCCTTGCATTGCTGTGTTTTCTTGTTTGGATTAACCATATATATATATATTATATTTTACTTGTTTCAGTCATTAGACTGCAGCTATGTTGGGGCACTATCTTGAAGAATTTTAGTCAAATGGATCAACCCCAGTTCTTATTTTTTAAAGCTTAGTACTTATTCTACTGATCTCTTTTGTCAAACCACTAATTTATGAGGACATAAACACTCCAGCACCAGTTGTCAAGCAGTGGTGTGGGAACAGGCACAAAGACACACACACATATGTATCATTATCATCATCATCATTGTTTAACATCTGTTTTCCATGCTAGCATGGGTTGGACGGTTCGACCGGGGTCTGGAAAGCCAGGAGGCTGAACCAGGCTCCAGTCTGATCTGGCAGTGTTTCTACAGCTGGATGCCCTTCCTAACACCAACCACTCTGTGAGTATAGCGGGTGCATTTTACGTGCCACCAGCATGGAAGCCAGCCAAGGCAGCGCTGGCATCGGCCACGTTCAGATGGTGCTTTTTACGTGCCACCAGCACGGGTATCAGAACTACAATTTCCATTTGATTTTTATTTTGATGTTGATGTACTTGACTCAATAGGTCTCCTCACGCACAGCAGGTCGCCTCATGATTCAAGGTAAATACAGCAGGCCGTCCTGTGCGATCCAAGGTACTTTGAATGGGCTGGGGCTATATATATATATAGATTGATGATATATATAGTTACGGAGATGTACTCGCATAGCAAGTGATTTGATCTGAGATCGTGTGCTGAAACGAAAACAATTGCAGCGTGGAAGGTGTTTGTAAGCCATTTAAGAAACGCACAAAAGCCATTCGATTCACTTCAACATTTAAGTTTAATTTGTCAAAATATTTTCGTCGCTAAAATCCGCGACCTGTTCACTGACAAAAATCCGAGATGCAGCATGGATTTTTGTCAGTGAACAGGTCACGGATTTTAGCGACGAAAATATTTTGACAAATTAAACTTAAATGTTGAAGTGAATCAAACGGCTTTTGTGTGTTTCTTAAATGGCTTGCAAACACCTTCCACGCTGCAATTATATATATATATACATACATACATACATGCATACACACACACACATAACAGGCGTCTTTTAGTTTCCATGTACCAAATCCACTCACAAGGCTTTGGTCAGCCCAAGGCTATAGTAAAAGATACTTGCCCTAGGTGCCATGTAATGGGACTGAACCCAGAACCATGTGGTTGGGAAGCAAGCTTTTTACCACACAGCCATGCCTGATGTACAATTCTTTATGAAGAATAGGATTCACAGTGATATCAAATTTTTGGCTTGGTTTGCTTTCATCAGGTTGTGCAGTCACTCTCAACACTATTCTTGAGTCAACTAATAAAGGAACAGTACATTATATATATATATAACCATCATTTAATGTCCATTGTCCATATTTGGATGGTTTGACTGAAAACTGTTAAGCTGGGGAGCTGAACCAGATTCCAGTCTGATTTGGCATGGTTTCTACAGCTGAATGCCCTTCCTAATGCCAACTACTCTGAGGGTGTAGTGGGTGCTTTTTATATGTCACTGGCACAGGTGCCAGTTGTGTGATAATGGAATCAGCCACCACTACAATCTCACTTGGCTTCACAGCTCTTCTCAAGCACATTATATTGCCAAATGTCTTGGTTACTTGTCACTGCCTCCATGAGGCCCAAAGTTTCGAAGGGTGCTTTTTCTGTGCCACCAGCACAGGTGCCAATTCTGTGACACTGGCATCGACCATGACTACAATTTCATGTGGCTGACAGAATTGGTTCATACAGTTTTCTGCTACCAAATTCTCTCACAAGTCATTGGTTAATCCAGGGCTATAGTAGATATCACTTGCCCCATGTTCCATGCAGTGGGATAGAATCCTAAACCACATGGTTGAAGAATGAACTTCTGAACTATGCAGCTATTGTTGCTCTCATACATATATTCACACACACTCACACACACACACCCTGCATAATATATACAATTGATATTATCTATAAAAGAAAGCTAAACGTTGAATAAATGTCAAATGTGACTCCTCTAAAATACAACAGGAAAAATAAGCATTATTTCAATTAATGAGTCCACCACATTTAGGGAAATAACAACATTAATATGACAAGCAAACATAACATTGACAAAATGCTTTTTAAAAAAATGAATAAATTGAATCTGGTAATTGGATTTAGAATATCACTTATTTAATTTCCTGTTTGAATTTTTTAAATATTTGTGTTGATTTTAAAATACGTCATAATAATGATACACAGACATACATGCATGTGTATTTATATGAGCTTGCCAGTGTAAACAAAGGTGTGTATATGTGTGAAGAAGAGTGCTTGCCATTGAAAGAGTTGTATAGATGTGTGCGTTAAAGCCATCTTCTAATATTTTCCAACTTAGTTTCACATTACTGATCTTTTGACAAAACCTAAAGAGTGGTGCAGGAAATCTGTAATTCAAAATATATGGAAAAAATTAAGACACCCAGGTGGTTTTTCAATTGGCTGATGGGCATGATATTTGGAAAAGAATTTTCTATAATGATTGAAGACTGTGGAAATACAGAATGGTATTGATGATGATAAAAAATTAAATGACTAGAAATAACATAGATAGGCTTAGTTGTGTGACTGGAGTTTGCTACCCAACCACATGGTTTCAGATTCGGTCCTGTTTTGTGGCACCTTGGGCAACTATCTTCTAAAGCCCTAGATCAACCAAAACCTTGCAAGAGAATTTGGACGAGAGGAACTGAAAGAAGCTCAGTGTGTGTATGTATAATTTCGACACAAAGCCAATTGTTTTGAGGGGATGGTGTTAATTATGTCAACCTCAGTGCTTAAATTAATACTTTATCAAACCCTGAAGGGATGGAAGTCAAAGTTGACTTCAGTGGGATTTGAACTTAGAATGTAAAGAGCTCAATGAAAAGCATTTTTTCTGATTCTCTTAATATTCTGCCAGCTCACTGCCTTCTAATTTTGGTATAAGGCTAGCAAGGAAGGGATTAACCAGTTACAGTGGCCCCAGTACCTGACTGCTACTTTTTCTTTTTTAGTTTTACTTAAAGGTTAAAAGGCAAAGTCGACCTCAGGTTTGATTTGAATCCAAAATGTAATATTTCTAATTACTTCGAATTTTTGCTCAAGGCCAGCAGCTTTAGGAGGAGGGATTACTTGCTTACATCAACCTCCAACAATAATAGTAATTCTTTCTAATTTTGGCATAAGGTTAACAATTTTGTTGTGGGGTGGTGGTTGATTCCAACAACCCCCGTAATAATGATAATGATGATATCAAATTTTGGCACAAGGCCAGAAAGTTTGGGGAAGTGCTCAAGGGAAAGTCAGCCGTGGCAGAATTTGAACTCTGAATGTAAAGTGCCACAAAAATTAGCACTAAACGTTTTGTCCAATGCACTAACAATTTTACCAGTTTGTCTCTTTAATAATAATCATAATAACTACAGTAATGTTTTTTTTTTTTTTTTACATGGTAAGTAGCTTGCTTACCAACCATATAGTTCTGGGTTCTCTTTCTCACTGCGAGGCACCTTGGGCAAGTGTCTTCTACTATAGCCTCGGGCTGACCAAAGCCTTGTGAGTGGATTTGGTCGATGGAAACTGAAAGAAGCCTGTTGTATATATATGTGTGAGTATATGTTTGTGTGTCTGTGTTTGTCCTAACATCATTGCTTAATAACCAGTATTGGTGTGTTTACATTCCCATCATTTAGCGGTCAGCAAAAGAAATCAATAGAATAAGTACTGGCAAAAGAGACCGATAGAATAAGTCCTGGGGTTGATTTGTTCGACTAAAGGCAGTGCTCCAGCATGGCCACAGTCAAATGACTGAAACAAATAAAAGAATCTATGGCCACACATTTGAAGATGGAGACAGTTTTGTCATCCTCTTTTAGACTCTCATTCATTTTGAGGATACATTGTAGATATATCAAATCAACTTCAGCATTTGACTGGTACTTGGTACTTCATTTTATCACCCCCATCTCACTCCATCACACTCAGAGAAGGATGAATAGCAAAGTCGACTTCAGTAGGAGTTGAACTCAGAACGTAAAGGGACCTAACTAACTACCACATTGCATTTCCTCTAGTGTCCCATTTATTCTCGCATCGATAATATATATTCTGTTGTGATGTTTACTTCTTCATAAGGTTTTTTTTTTCTCTCAAATTTTCTTTCAGTACCTCCATCATTATATTTTAATAGAATTATTCTCTTCCATTTGGTAATTTCCGTCTTTAACCGACATATAACAGGACATTAAAATGATTTCATTGATATCTGACCCTCTCTACATTTGTCTGAGACAAAAAAGATATTGTCAACTAAATTCTCTTCAATATAATTTCCTGCCATGAGTGTGTCTATGTGCATGTATTTACTAATGCAATACTTATATTAAAGTATATTGCTGTAAGAATTATATACACACCCACACATTAATGCAATTCTTACATGGAATTGGATGTGGATATATATATATGTGTGTATGAGAGAGAAAGAGAGGGAAATATGTATAACTTCAAACTTTTTTTGCACATATGTAGGTGTGAGAATGTAATTCTTATATCAATAGGTTAAGTTCTTTTGTTGTATGTGTAACATGTAGGTAGGAAGATATACGTAGGTTATTTATACATTTATGCAGCCATATATGCACATGCACACATAACATAACATGGTAGACAGTGTCTCAATCTCTGTTATATATATATAGATACACACACACTGAACTCAATAAAGAAGCAGAAATAGGAGGGTAATTTCCTGGCCATTCATGATAGCAGACAGGAAGTACAGACATATGAATGTAAGTGAATATATGTGTATATATATGTGCATAGAAATGTATGCTTGTGTATATGTATGCATATGTTTCTATGAATATAGACACACTGGCTGTGAGGTTATACCAGTGAACTACTGACTGAATGTTTGGTCAGTAGTTCACATATAATTATTGAGAAAGTACATGGGATTCAACCAACAACTTGAAAGGAAACTTTCTTCAGCATGTGTACTCCTTCAAGCCCTGGGAGAAATTCTACCCCCTGTGTCATTTTTACCTTGAGAATTTGGACCAGTGAAATAACTTTCCCTGTAAAAACCAACATACCTGACAAGGTCTCTTATTATTTGCACAGAGTACATAACTGCTGTCATTGTATCTCCAAGGAACTTCCCATACTGAAACTACCCACTGCATCCATAAAGTTCCATAAACAAATATGAGTTTCTTTATTACTGTTGTCTGGAGTTATCTATTAATTTTAAACCATAAATTAAAAGTTCTATTTCATAAATTTTTCAAAATATTTACTGGACTTTTCTAATTAAAGAAAGGGGGCTACTTGTATTGTATTTATTGCATGATAGATGTCCCTCATTCAACAATTGTTCAATGATGTCCAGCATCAATTACAACAGCAAGCAATTATTCAGCTATTGAGTCTTATCATGTAAGCAGAGCTGACTAATAGGTGAGAAATATATACATCGTCCAATGTCATTCAGCCTTCATTAAAACTTGTGGCTATCTAGCTATTTACATCAACAGCAATGGAACAATCAGAAATGCTCTTCTACACGTGAAACTGAGTAACTCATATGTAAGTCACTAACTTTTGTTACAAATATTTCACCTCCATATCTTGGCATAAGTGTTCTTGTGTGGAACAAAAGAAGTAGTTTAACTTTCATGGGACCATACTCACAAGTAATGGGAGGCAAACGGTTGAATTGGATGCTAGAATTGCAGTTGCTGGCACAGTGATGTGCTGCCGTTCAAGAATTTGGACCTGGAAATCTCCATTTCCAGTGACTTCGAGGGCCACCTCCTAGGGGTGTCGTGCATCAACAAAGAGCCCTTGACTACAACAAGATGACCAAAGTTGTTTTTTTTTTCCAAGGTCTGGGGTCTCCCGCCCCTAAGCCCTAGACCATCACCTAATCACCCTTACCCATCTTGTTGCTTAACAACAACAACAACAGTGATGTGTTAGCATCAGTATTTGATCTCCTGAAGTGGAGATGTTGATTAAAAAATTTTTTTTTAATCCAGACTTGCTACCTTCAATTCAGTTTTAGTGTCTGTCAACTATGGATATGAAAGTGTACACTTTGAGCGTTGGGCCTCACAGAGGCAATGACAAATAACTGAGATCTTTGGCAATATGCTGTGCTTGAGAACACTCATCAAGCCAACAACTGAAAGCATGGTTGTGGCCAATGCTGGTGTCATGTAACTGGCACCTGTGCCAGTGGCACATAAAAAGTACCCATTACACACTTGGAGTGGTTGGTACTAGGAAGGGCATCCAGCCATAGAAACCATACCAAATTGGATTGGAACCTTGTGCAGCTCTCTAGTTTACCAATTTCAGTCAAACCATTTAACCCATGCCAGCATGAAAAGAAAATGCTAAACGGTGATGATGATGATCCATTGCAAGTTTCCTCATAAGATCAATTTTGATAATGTTGTTTAGCCTCAAGTTACTCCTGATCAAGTAAACTTCTGATCACAAACATTCCAGCTATGGCTATCACATGTTTTTAGAGATAGAAACATGGATTATATTCATCATCACCATGATCATCATCGCTTAACGTCCACTTTCCATGCTAGCATGGGTTGGATGATTTGACTGAGGACTGGTGAGCCAGATGGCTGCACCAGGCTCCAATCTGATCTGGCAGAGTTTCTACAGCCCTTCCTAATGCCAACCACTCCGAGAGTGTAGTGGGTGCTTTTATGTGCCACTGGCACAACGGCCAGTCAGGTAGTACTGGCGATGGCCATGCTCAAATGGTGTTCTTTATGTGCCACTGGCATGGGAACCAGTCCAGTGACACTGGCAACAACCTTGCTTGAATGTTGTTTTTCACGTGCCAGTAAAGCGACACTGGTAATAATCATGCTCGAATGGTGCTTTTTATGTGCTACCGGCATGGGAGTCTGTCAGTGGCCCTGGCAATGATTATGCTTGGATGGTGGTTTTAATGTTCCACTGGCACAGGTGCCAGTTAGGCGGTGCTGTCATGGCAACATCAGTAATTTTGATTGTAATTTCACTTGGCTTAACAGGTTTTCGCAAGCAAAGTATAGTGTCCAACGAAAGAAAGGTATGCATAAGTAGGCTGGTTACACCACTGGCAGGCCATGGGTTATGGTCTTACTTGGCTTGCCAGGTCTTCTCAATCACAGCATATTTCCAAAGGTCTCGGTCACTAGTCATTGTCTCGGTGAGGCCCAATGTTTGAAGGTCATGCCTCACCACCTCATCCCAGGTCTTCCTGGGTCTACCTCTTCCACAGATTCCCTCAACTGCTAGGGTGTGACACTTTTTCACACAGCTGTCCTCATCCATTCGCACTACATAACCATACCAGCGCAGTTGTCTCTATTGCACACCACATCTGATGCTTCTTAGGTCCAACTTTTTTCTCAAGGTGCTTACACTCTGTTGTGTATTGTCTGTTATTTCTCTTTTCAGACAACAGGATGTTAAGGAGATTGTGTTCTGATATTACTAACTAGTCAAAGGAACTGTATAAAAAGTGTATTAATTCAACACCTGTCTTTCATCCAAGAAAATTACTTCTTAAGCTTATTCATGGTGACCCTAAGCAACAAAGAAGACTTAGGAAAAAGATGGCACTAGCTACATTCAGAAAGGAAATCAAATTATTACGAAATTAATTAAGGAGTAAATGGAAGTGGAAATTTCAAATAAACTCAATTGCTCACTATGTAGTAACATTAAATTTGGAAAGAAGAATGTCAAAAGGAGAGTTCATGAAATAAATGAAAATCTGCAAATCCTATGTGCAAGTAGTTAAACAAGTGCCAAACAGGAAAACCAATAGTTGTAATGTATACAAAAACAATCTTGTTAATTCCGAAAGACTTAGATGAGGAAACAACTTTATTAGAGGAGACAAGTTCCTATTCATCAATACAGAATGTTTCACAGAATCAGAGAAACCATTATATGCAAAGAAATAGGAAATATAACTCAAAAGACAATTCAAAACAAGGTCAAACACAATCTAACCCAACAAGTGAACAGAATTCTTATAGAAAATTGGATGAAAACATGGTAAATAGAATTTCAGAAATACCATCACAATAGATGGGGAAATAAGAGATCATTTTCATTTTTTAGTTTAACTCAACAGAAATTTTGGCGTTCTATGGTAGAAACCAAATGCAAGATACCGAAAATAATTAATTGCTTTAACACAAAACCCTATTGACAGAATAAATTCAAATTCTCCCAAATGAATTCAAAATCACTTCAACATTATAAACCTCTGATTTTGATGAAATGCAAGATGATATTTCTGAACTTCTGTGGAAAATCAGGCCAAGCAGAAGAACTGTTTAGTAAGGAAAATATTGAGGAATCAATTGGACAGAATAAAAGTAACTATAGTTAACCAAACTATAGGAATAAAAGATTGGATAAATTCTTGGATTCTATAAGTACTTTTACTTATAATGAATTACCACATCCAAAATTCAGATGTAATACTAACTGAAAGGAATTGGAAACCATAAACCTTGTTTTCTTTTCATACCAATACCAACTGTCAATTGTGGAGGAATAAAGGAAGTACATTTATTTAGAAATTCAAATATTTTATTAGATTAAGACTGTTGTCTAGATAAAGCAGAGTAATGTTATATCACTCCTATACATATTAACATTACCTCTATGACGACATAAGTATCTGTTTATGCACAAATAAAATCCTCTGCTATTGAGGTGCTTTACTGCACGGGTGTTTACATACGCTGAACAAGCCCAGTGTAATCAATAACTGGCCCTTTAATTAAAGCAATAACAAAACCTAATGGTCAAGCTAGAAAATACAATGAAAATAAACTATTTCAATATTGAACTTTTTATTTATATTGATTTCTTAGACATAAGCATCGAATTTAGAAGAGAAGGTATAATAAATTGTATTGACTGTAGTACTTGACACAGAGGGTGATAGATTGACAGAATAGTCAGAGGGTTGGGTAAAATGTCTCACTCTATTTCTTTCATCTCTTTACATTCTGAGTTCAAATCCTGCCAAGTCAACGCTGTCTTTCATCCTTCAAGTATCAATGAAATAAGTTACAGTCAAGTGCTGGCATCAATGCAATTGTTTCTTCTCACTCCCCAAATTTCTAGCCTTGTGCTTATATAGGGAATTTTTAATAACAGGATTGATAAAATGCAGAACAAAATCCTAAATAGTATTTAGAAATGCCCCATCCTATTCTAAGTTCAAATCCTTTTGGTGTTAATTTCTGCTTTCATTATCTTAGTGTTGATAAAAGAAGTACAAGTCAAATAATAGTAGTGTTGATTTAATGAAATGTATTCCTTTCTTAAAAGATAACGAGCTTGCAGAATCATTAGCATATTGGACAAAATGCTTAGCAGCATTTCTTCCAGCCCCTTGCTTCCTTAGTTCAAATTTTGCTGAGGTCACTTTTGTTCTTTCATCCCATTGGGGTCAATAAAATAAAGCATCAGTCAAGTACTGAGGTTGATGTGACTTATCCCCTTCCCCTCAAAAATTGCTGATCTTGAGTCCTGCTATGGACCAGGGATCTCAGTCATTTATATGCCATGGAAACCAAGAAAAGCTTATGTCCTAAAACTCAAGAAAAAATAAAATATATTAACAGTTCTCCTGTTCTTTATGGAACCATTAACCACATGTATTGTGTTTTACTCATGATTATCGTAGTTGTTAGACTGGCTGGGAAAATACTATTTCATTTGTTTTGCATTGATTTTTCCTTGCTAGTATGAGTTGTAAGCTTTTCCTTGCTAGTATGGGTTGTAAGCATATCTTTTGAGAAATTAGTTTAGTGAGATACCCTTGCTGTCACTAACCCTTACTTGTTATGCAAATTAACAGACTTTTATTTCATTCACCTTGGAAAGTGCAAAGCTACAGGATGGATTGTTATTTGGGAATATCAATAAACATCCTTTTTTTTCTGTTCAATACTTTTTATGCAATGACATGGAATAAAAACATTTACACACAAACAATGGGCTTCCTTACAGTCCTCCAACCATTTATATACTTACAAGGGATTAGATGGCTTGAGCCTACAGTAGAAAATGCCCACTCAAGACTGCATTGTAACAAAGGGATCTCTGCATGCTTGCAATGGACCAGAGATCTCAGTTACTTATTTGCTTAGAAAAATCAAGACTTCAAATGCAATATATGACTTAGATGTGCTTAATTCAGTGATGGCGTGCATCATCAACTTTAAACAAATAAACTCTCCTGTTTAGAGTTCATTTTCTCCCATTTTTACACCTAGATGTATGTATGTGTATGCATCTCTGGGTATGTTTATGCAGCAGGAACAGAATTGTGGTATTTAGTTACATCCCCATATGTAAGGCAGCGAGCTGGCAGAAACGTTAGCACGCCAGGTGAAATGCTTAACGATATTTCATCTGCCGTTACGTTCTGAGTTCAAATTCCACCGAGGTCGATTTTGCCTTTCATCCTTTCGGGGTCGATAAATTAAGTACCAGTTACTCACTGGGTTCGTTATAATCGACTTAATCCGTCTGTCTGTCCTTGTTTGTCTCCTCTGTGTTTAGCCCCTTGTGGGTAGTAAAGAAACAGGTATTTCGTCTGCCACTATGTTCTGAGTTCAAATTCCACCGAGGTCGACTTTGCCTTTCATCCTTTCGGGGTCGATTACATAAGTACCAGTTACGCACTGGGGTCGATTACATAAGTACCAGTTACACACTGGGGTCAATATAATCAACTTAATACGTTTGTCTATCCTTGTTTGTCCTCTCTGTGTTTAGTCCCTTGCAGGTAGTAAAGAAATCGTTACATCCCCATTACATTATGAATTCAGATCTCCAAGTCTGTTTTGTCTTTTCTCTTCCCAAGATCAATAGAATATGTACCAGACAAAATACTGGGAACAATATAATTGATGAGAACCAGTTGAAGGTTGGGTCTCTATATGGCCACAGTCTGATGTCTGAACCCAGTAAAAGAATAACTGGTATATGTGTCTGTGTGTATGTAGGCTCAGGTATGCCTGTGTAGTTATGATGTTCACTTTGCAACTATATAACTTCAGGTTCTTTCCCACTGCAGGACATTGTGGGATGAGGTGTTCTCCTAATGCCTTGTAAGTGAAACTAGTAAATGGAAACTGCAAGGAATCCCATATGTGTGTATATATATATACATATATGTGTGTGTGTGTGTGTAAATATCATCTCAATGTGTTATCATGAGCACTAAGTGAAAGAATGTTATTGTTTATTTTCTCCTGTGAACAAACATACTGTAGTTCAGAAGATGTGCGGTAACTAACAAAATGAAACAGTTGGCTTTCTTATAAAAGCTAAGGATTGACGTCTGACCATAATGAAATATCTGCCTATACTAGTGTGGCTAAGAAGCTTGCTTCATAACCTTTTGGTCTTGGGTTCAATCTCAATGTGTGACACTTTGGGCAAGTACCTTCCACTATAGCCCTGGGTCAACTAAAACCTTGTGGGGGGATTTTACTGGCAGAAACTGGAAGTGTGTCGTGTGTGTTGAGCCTCATAGAGGAGATGACAGGGGACTGAGACTCCTGATGGTTTGCTGTACTTGAGAAGACATACTCTTTTTACTCTTTTACTTGTTTCATTCATTTGATTGTGGCCATGCTGGAGCACCGCCTTTAGTCGAGCAAATCAACCCCAGGACTTATTCTTTGTAAGCCTAGTACTTATTCTATCAGTCTCTTTTGTATATATATATATATATATATATATATACACACACACACACACACACACACACACACATACATATATATACATATATACGACGGGCTTCTTTCAGTTTCTGTCTACCAAATCCACTCACAAGGCTTTGGTTGGCTTGAGGCTATGGAAGAAAACACTTGCCCAAGGTGCCACGCAGTGGGACTGAACCGGGAACCATGCAGTTCATAAGCAAGCTGCTTACCACACAGCCACTCTTATTCCTAAGTAAAATTGAGACCCAGGAAAAAAAGGGACAAAGTAGTGGAAAAGGATCTTCAGATGCTGGGCTTCACAGAAGGGATGGCAGAGGACCAAGATTCCTGGTGGTTTGCTGTGCTTGAGAGGACACGTCAAGCTAAGTAAAATCATAAAATCGAGGTTGTCCTTGCATACAGGCATGTCCCCTGCATCCCTTTTGCAGGCTTGCAACATGTGTATGTGCATACCTTTATCTTGATATGACATACTGGTTGTAAATGGGTATCATCATCATCATACAAGTAATGTTGTTCATTTTCAATTTTCCATGAGAAATATGTCTGGCCATGGAGAAATGTTACCTTGCCTGGAAACAATCATAAAAAAAATAGTCTGCCTCAACAAATTCCATCTTGCCCATGCAAGCACAGAAAAGAGAACATTAAAAGATGACGATGATGATGATGATGTACATTAGTTGCTTTTAAGAAGATTCATTTTTATAAATAGTTTATATCCACAATCTAATTATTTTTAAACATTATTAATATTTGTATGTGTTTAATTATTTTATTCCGTGTATCACTTTCTTTGCATTAAATTTTCTGTGACCTGTTCACTGATTTCAGCCACATGATTCAATATTTGTTTCACTACAAGAATTTCAGATGAAAACTTTTTACCAGATGCGTACAAGAAAGAAATGTGTATGTTTGTGCGTGAGTGTGTGTGTGTAATGAACTTTTTTTCCCCCTTTTACATTTATATTTTTGTGTTTTTAATGTAAAAGCTGATCTTTTAATCTGCAAAGGTTAGTCATTGTTAGGTTAGCAGTTTGAAGAAATATTATTATTATCATTATTATTATTATTATTGTTATTACCATTATTGTTATTACCATTATTATTATTACCATTATTATTATTATTAACAATAATAATAATTTCTTTGAATCTGTGCAGATTATAGTTTCCCAGACAAAGATTAAATATTTAAGTTTTCTATTCACTTAGTAAAATCTTCTAAAAGTTTACAAACACATGCACACATACATGTATACATGCATCTCTCTCTCTCTCTATATATATATATATATGTGTGTGTGTGTGTGTGTGTTTCAAAATTGCAGCAACTTGCATTTCATTAGGGGAAAAAACGGAGAGGCATGAACATTAATATTAATATATATATATCTATATATATGCGCACACACACACACACACATTACAGGAAAAACACTTTTTAGTTTTAAAGGAAAAAATATAAAAAGAAATAATAGCATTTTTTCGAAAAATTTCTCAAAGTAAAAATAGAGTAAGCAAATTAGCAAGTTCTGATTTAATGTGCTTAACCAATTGTTGACATTTATTTGGATTTTTTAAAAATCTTATGTGTAAATTTCTTTACTTTTATGATGTTTTATTTTTTATTACTATTTTTAATTTAAATTTTTAACTTTCCTAGTGTGTAAAAGAAAGAAAAAAAGGCAAAAAGCCAACTGCCATAAAAAAACACCATTAAAAAAAAAATGGTGTCTTCATGTCTGAGTTTGATGTATATGTGAATGGAAGGAAATGGACTGGAAGGTGGTGAGAGAAAAGGAAGTAGTTTATGAGAGGAGTATCAATCAGCAATAAAAAGCTATCGAAATATTTCCTTACAATATGTTTTTCTATGTGCGCTCACTACCATTCATAGTGACAAGATGGTTATTCAGTTTATAGAATTAAAAAGAGACGAAGAATTGCAAAAATAGACTCACAGCTGCACAGTGCATGTGCTATATGCAAATATATATTTTGCATTGGTTTCTCTCATTTGGTCTGCAGCCAATACTGGAGTACTGTTTGCAAGGATTTTCGGTAAGGATTGTAATCCCAGTACTTATTTCAACGTGGAACTTATTCTAGTATTTTCTACTTCTCAAATTAGTAATTTACGGAACATGAAGAGGCAAAAACATTAGCGAGAACACTAGATTTTAACCTGGAATAAACAGGAACACACACACAGGTATAATGATAATGGTTTCTGCTTAGTTTCAATATAGAACATTCCACTCACAAGGTACTAATCGTCCCACTTCAACATGCAATGGGACTGAACACAGAACAATATGATTTAAAAGTGAATTTTCTTAACACAATTATGCCCCTCTCTCTCTGTATATACATACAATAATGCTTCGATATACAAGTTAATTTGTTCCCAGAGACCGCTCGTAATGCAAATACTCATAAAGCAGAGCAATAATTTCCCACGGTAGCAATGTTATAAATCATGGTTCATTCCCAGAAAAGTATCTTATCGATAAAATTTATAATAATGGTAAATAAATGGCAATAAAACAATTGTAGAATGTAAAGAATACTTAATGTAAAGTAAAAAGAATGTCAAGATCATTTATAATAAAAATATTGATATAATTGTTTTCTGAATCGCTTTTACTCGCACTAGACTCATGCACACCATCACTTGTAGACATGATCACCGATTCACAAGCACTCATAGATGGACTTGTAGATTTCTTTTTAACAAACAAGTCTAGATTTGCTTGCTTAGAAGAAGCTTTGCTTCGCTCTCTATAAATTTCTTGGTAACATGCAGAAGCATTTGTTATGATAGAAATATTTGCACATTGTTCAAGATTTGGATCTTGTGTTTTAACCTTTTTATATTTATCATAAAATAAGACTAAAACTGGGGCCTCATAAAGCAGGTCTTTGTAATCGGAGGTATTTCTGTATGTATATATATATATTATATATATATATATATATATATATATATATATTATATATATAATGTATATATATTATGTATATAAGTTTTTTTTTCGTAATGAGATAAAAAACCAAGGCTGTATAGATTTTAGAACATTTATAGTTAGGTTTTACAGCTGTTTCCAGGATATTTATTATATCCCTTCATCGGAGACGGTGTGAGAGGATGGTTAAGAAATAGTTAATTTAGATAAGATATAAAACAGAGTGCGAGATGGAGGAAATAAAAGAAAATAGATGTGAGATATGTATGGATATTACATTTGTAGATCCATGTTTTTAGGCAGAATGGTACACATATAATATTCCAATACCTTATGAGTAAAATCCAATAGAATTTAAAATTGGTCATTCCAAGTATAGAGTTTTTGAAGAGACATAATCAGATCAAAAACACTGGTCTCAAGTAGATCTGTGTCACAGAATCAAGTGTGTTGTCAATGCACATCATATGAAAGGAGGTGTTCTCCAGGGGTGATATTCAACAGTGACTAACAATAATGTTCAAATCTTCCAGAATGTATTGAAAAGTAATAACTTCTTCATCAATTTGATTCTTGTTGTTTTAAATGGTCATAAAAATTACTTTCTATACATTTATTTTAATATATTTTTCAAATATAAAGCATGGGATTTTTATAATTTAAACTTTCTATGTGGCTGCATGTTAAGAAGCTTACTTCTCAACCACATGGTTCCAGGTTCTGTCTCACTGCATGGAACCTTGGGGCAAGTATCTTCTATATAACTTCACACTGACCAAAGCCTTGTGAGTGGATTTGGTAGACGGAATCTGAAAGAAACCCATCGAAAGTGCGTGTGTGTGTCTTTGCATCCATGTTTGTCTTCCACCACTGCTTGACAACCGGTGTTGGTCTATTTACATCCCATAATTTAGTAGTTCAGCAAAAGAGATTGAAAGAATAAGTATTGGAGGTGGGGTTGATTCAACTAAAAGTTCTTCGAGGAGGTGCCTCAGCATGACCACAGTCTAATGATTGAAACATGTAAGAGATAAAAGAAATGTGAATGTAAATTTTATATTTGGTTTCCTATGTGTGATGATGTCATGAAGACTGAGAACCACTTCGTAGTTTGATTCAAAGGTGATTTAGCTGCTATTCCTAGCAAATCAAGAAAGTGTATAGAAGCTCCCACATTGGCTCATTACTAATTGTTGTTGTTACTTGTTATTTATCAGTATCATTGTTTGCAAATGTTAATATATCTTTAGTCACCATACATCAGTTTTGCCGTGCCAGCATGGGTTGAACAGGTTTCCTACCACTTCATCACTTGTGTCCTTTAGTATCTGACACAGAGCAAAAGAGAAAATCAGCCATTCTTGTTATTGATTTTGAAAATGCATGCTCAGACATGGCTGTGTGGTAAGATATTTGCTTCCCATTCACATAATTTCAGGTTCAATCCCACTGTATAGTAACTGGGACAAGTGTTTCCTACTATGGCTTCAGGCCAACCAAAACCTGAGTGGATTTGGTAGATGGAAACTGAAAGAAGCCTGCTGTTTGTGTGTGTGTATTTGTGTCACAGTTGTACAAGCAGTGTCATTCATTTCTAATATTCTGCTTGGACATGTCTGTCCATGGGGAAATATTCTTTTCTAATCTAGGTACAAAGCCTGAAATTTTTGGAGAGGGTACCAGTCAATTAGATCAACTCCAGTACACAACTCGTACTTAATTCATTGTACTTAATTTATCGACCCCAAATGGCTAGTACATAATTTATCGACCCCAAACGGATGAAAGGCAAAGTCGATCTCAGCAGAATTTGAACTCAGAACATAATGACAGACGAAATACTGCTAAGCATTTCGCCCAACATGCTAACATTTCTGCCAGTTCACCGCCTTCCATGGGGAAATATTACCTTGTTTGGAAACAGGGTGAGGGTTGGCAACAAGAACTGCATCTGGCTGTAAAAACAAATCTGCCTCCAATAATCTCTGATCAACCCATGCAAGCATGGAAAATGGAAAGTTAGATGAATGATGGCAATGATGATGCCTTTTCTATCACCAATTGCTGCTTTATAGCATGGCTCAGGTGGATTTTGTTGTGTCACCAGCATTTGTTTGTTTCTGAGATAATAAGCTCCTTCTATATTGCTTCTCCTCACACATTCCTTCCCCTTTTTAAGGAGCATAGTTCTTGTAACAGTTTGATGCTCATCCATCACTTTACACCATGAAGCAGGTGCTTTTTATTATATCAACACTTACTATACTCCCATGATATTTCCGGAGACACACCAGCGCATTATTAACACCAGTGCTTTATCTTATCACTTGCCATTAGAGTTGTTGTCGCCAACACATTTTGTAAGCATATTTTTTTGTTTTGTTTTTTTTTTTTCTTTTCTTGTAGTGAATATTTTAAAACCATTTATGTTTCCATAAAATAAACCGAAACTGTATGAAAGCAAGACCACACGCAGTCAGGTCTGATATTTGACATCAGCAAAATAATTATCTGAGTGAGTGTGTGTGTGTGTACAGAAGTGGTGTTTCTGGTTCACTCTCAATGCATGGCACTGTGGTATGATATTAAAGTGTCAGGAGAAAATGCTTTGCAGCAATCATTCTGGTTTTTCACACTCTGACTTCCAATCCTGCCGAGATTGGCTTTTACCATTCTTCCTTTCAGAGGAGATAAAATAAAGTACCAGCCAAATGCTGGAGTCAATGAAACCAATTTACCACCTCCCTTCAAAACTGCAGGCCTTATACCAAAATTAGAAACAATTGTTATTATTGTTGTTTGTTGTTGTTGTTATTATTGAAGGCAGGATTGTTAGCATGCCAGGCAAAATGCTTAGTGGTATTTCATCTGCTGCTATTTTGTGAGTTCTAGTTCCTCTGATGTCAACTTTGCCTTTCACCCTTTCAGGGTCATTAAATTAAGTACCAATGAAACACTGGGGTCGATGTAATTGATTAATCCCCCCACTCCAAATAGCTGCCCTTGTGATAAAATTTGAACCCATTATTATTATTATTATTATAAGGCAGTGACCCAGCAGAATTATTAGCAAAATGCTTAGTGGCATTTCATCCGTCTTTATGTTCTGAGTTCAAATTCTGCCAAAGTTGACTTTGCCTTCATCCTTTTGGGGTCGATAAATTAAGTACTAGTTGAATACTGGAGTCAATGTGATTGATTTACCCCTCCCCCAAAATTTCAGGCCTTGTGCTTGCAGTAGAAAGGAACCTAGGATGTCGTCAGACACTCACAACCCTCTACCAGTCGGGCAGTGGGATTGGTGGATGTTCTGCTTTTGAAATTTATAGAGGATTAGTAGCGGGTAAGTGTGACATTCTTGTGGAGACTCTGGGCACCGATAAGAATGAACAGGCTAGACTTTCCTGGAGGATTTTCCAGATGGGAACTATCATGGATAATTTCCAGATGTCCTAGGCCTGGCAGTGCTACCAGTTCAAGATAAAATCCTTCAATTGGGCAGGCAAGGCAGTTTTCCTTTGCCTGGTGGCTGTGGCAAAAGAGGTTGTTTGGTGGACATGGCTGAAAGGCATGAGGACAGATACATTCCTCTTTGGTAGTTCTCTCATTGAATTCTTCAAGTTTCACTTTAAAAGGAAATTGAGAGTGGAGAGGGAAGTGCTATCTTCGAGTGAGTTTATTGAAAGGTGAGTGAAAGTTGCTAAAATGGCAAGAGTGGATGGTACCTCTCTAAGTATATTCTGTTTCTATATTCTGAGTTCAAATTCTTTCGAGGTTGATTTTGCTTTTCATTCTTCTTTGGTTGATAAAATAAGCACCAGTTGAGAACTGAGGTTGTCGTTATCAGCTAGCCCCACCCCAACAAAATTGAAAGGCTTATCATTATTATCATTATTATTATCATTATTATTCCAAAGCTATTACATGTTAATTTAATTAGCAGGGATATCATCTTAAGGTTTGGTGACAACAAGTCTCTTCTAATTGCAAAAAATATTTCTTAGGATTCTTGCAGAATCCAGGATAACACTTTTCTTGATGGTCAACAATGTAAGTCTCAATTCCTAATTCTTTCTCTTTACTATTATTATTATTATTATTATTATTATTATTATTATAGCGAGCTGGTAGAATCATTAACACACTGGATGAAATAGTTAGCAACATTTTGCCTGTTGCTACGTACTGAGTTCAAATTCTGCCAAAGTTGACTTTGCCTTTCATCCTTTCGGGGTCGATTAAATAAGTACCAGTTACGCACTGGGGTCAATATAATCGACTTAATCCGTTTGTCTGTCCTTGTTTGTCCTCTCTGTGTTTAGCGCCTTGTGGGTAGTAAAGAAATAGGTATTTCATCCATCTTCGTGTTCTGAGTTCAAATTCTGCTGAGGTTGACCTTGCCTTTCATCCCTTTTGGGTGGGGGGTCGATAGCTTAAGTACCAGATAAACATCAGGGTTGATGCAATCAACTAGTCCCTCCCCCACAAATTTCAGGCCTTGTGCTTTCCGTAGAATGGATTATTATTATTATCATTATTATCATTATTTATTGTTGTTGTGAGCAATACGATAAAGTACATTTGACAAAAACATCTCATGTTGTATAGCTGTTGTAGTTGTCATTGCAATATTTTATTGCTTTAAACAACAAACCTTAAAATATCGACAAATTTCCTTCATGAAAGGATTATAGAAGGAAAAAAAGAAATTGAAAAAAAAAAATGAACATTAAGCAAGAATAAAAATGCAAGATTATTTTATACAGCATTTATTAATCTTTTTTAATCATTAACATAATTTTCAGCATCATCATTATTATTCTTAGTAGCATCCCATTATGGTAATCTTCATCGTCATCAATATTGTTGGTATCATCAGTATTGTGGACATCATTATTAGCATCATCATCATCATCAGCGCAGCATTTTTTATCAATATTGTTATCATCGTTAATGTTTTTATCATCATCATCATCATCATCATTGTTATCCTCATATTGCGAAGCAAAATACTAATTAACTCATTCAATGTATAGATCATTGTTTGTTCTTATCGCCATATAATTATTATCAATTTTAGTTGTTTGTGTTGTTGTTGTCGTTGTTTGTGTTGTTGTTGTTAAGATAATGTTTAAGAAAGAAATTTTCTTTATTTGTTTCAACTGTTGTTGCTGTTGTTGTTGTGTGTCTCAACCATCTGTAGATGTTCTTGTGTTTTCAATGCAGAGGAGCTCTAGAAGATAAACAGAACAATGGCACAAGCTTAACTTTCTCTCTCTCTCTCTCTCTCTCTCTTTCTTTCTCTGTGCATTTTTTCGTTTCTCTCTCTCTCTCTGTTCCTCTTGCTCTATCTCTTGTCTTTTTTCTCCAAACTCTTTTGTTTACTAAATATTCCACTGCTTGCTTTCTTCTCACAAACACTTCACCTTCACCCTGTGTACATGCATCTGTGTGTGCCTCTGATATTGTGTTTATATTATGTATCGTTCTCATAACAACACATATCTTTGCCCCTCATCACTTCATCTCTTTTTTTTTATATCTTTTTGCAAAACACTGTTGATTGCATTGTCTTTTTATTTGTTTTGATGGGGGAGGGAAGTTCCGTTTTGATGGTATGTTGGTTGGTTGTTTTGTAAAGTAATTAGTTAATCCTGTGAAATCCACAATTAATAATTAAGATAATTAGACTAGTTTTTTTTTAGAAATTTTATTTCAATAAATTTTTTTTCTTTTTTAACTCAGTTTTCATTTTATTTACTAGGATTTTCTCTCTCTCTGTTTATTCTGTTATGAGAAAACTTCAGCTGATCAGACTTGCAATGTTGGGAAGTGGAAATAAAGGGGCAACAAATGAGATTATCTGATGTTCATGCCTTTCTTTTCTTGTGGATATTAGCAATGTGTGTGAAGTAAATTTGTTTCAATCAGAAATTGGAAACAGGTTTCCTGTGATCAGCCTCTAATTGGCAATAAAATTGAGGCCTGTCTACCTTGATACAACTGACTTATGATCAAAGACATTCCTGTGGTGACCAACCCACTTATTCTAGAGCATCTTGGCTTACATTATCTAACACAATGTTATTTTTTAAGACAGTAGCATGAAATCTGAGGGAAAGTTGGCTGTTGTTTCTAGTTCATTGTGTAACTGCATACATGCCTATTCTTGCACACTACTTCAGATTCCTATTATACCCAGTTTTTCTTTCAACACATTTATACTCTACTCTTCATGCTCTGCTGTTCATGCTCTGCTGTTCACACTCTGCTGTTCATGCCCTGCTGTTCATGCTCTGCTTTTCATGCTCTGCTGTTCACACTCCATTATTTACACTCCGCTATTCATGCACATATAACCAAGCATGCTTGCTTCATCTCTTTCTAGTTTTCACATATCCTCTCCTTTCAAGGTCCATGTCTCATTGCTCTTCATGTGGCATTGCACTTCACACACAAGCATCGTACAGTCTGCCTTTCACTCCGAGAGAGAAAACCTTTTGATACCAACAGAGGTAATAACTCTCTGGACTTTTACACTCTTAACTAAAATACTTTCAGCACACCCTCCACCCTTACTAATTAATGCTATCTGCTACCTCTTGAGGTCTTACTGTGAATTTGAGAAAATCTATTTCCTGTCTGCTTCTAATATTTATTGCTTTTGTGTGTCTGCCTTATCCAAGGTCTACTTTCTCTAATAATCTGCTAGTTATTCCACTGCACTTCATTTGTGTCCAGGTACAGGCATGGCTGTGTGGTAAGAAGCTTGCTTCCCAGCCACATGGTTCCAGGTTCAGTCCTACTGCATGGCACCTTGGGCAAGTGCCTTCTACTATAGCCCCAAGCTGACCAAAGCCTTGTGAGTGGATTTGGTAGAGAGAAACTGAAATAAGTTTGTTGTGTGTGTGTCTTTGTATCTGTGTTTGTCCCCACCCTATCACTACTTGACAGCCAGTGTTGGTGTGTCTACAATCCTGTAACGATAATTACTAGGCTTAAGAAATAAGTCTTTGGGTTGATTTATTCAACTAAAACCCTTCAAGGCAGTGCTCCAGCATGGCTGCAGTCAAATGACTGAAACAAGTAAAATAATAGAAGAAATATATATATAGTATGTATATGGATGGATGCATGTATGCATATGGATATATGGTAGACGCCACTTATTGTGACCGCTTTGAAAGGAAACCCTTTTGACAACAATAACTAGCTTATAACAAAGAAAAAGGAAAGTCTAGGATCCACTTATTTTGATAAAAATAATTCGTTGATGAAATTATCCATGGTTATGAGTAGCTTCCAGTGAAACTCAGCAAATAAAATTTTTAATTTGCTTTCAGACAAAGAATTTTTAATCAGTATGGATTTATAAAGTAAAATAGGTTTTCATAGCATTTGTATTTAATTATTAACTCGTTTGTGACCTTATTTCTAATGAAGTATTTTATCGATATGTTTTAACTTACTTTGAAAATAATCAAGAATTTATAAGTATCTAATTAAAATATTTGGCCTAATCACTTATGTTTCCAAAAACCATTTTTAGTATAACAAATTCAGTGAAAACCCTTACATAAAACTGCGATGAGAGAATTTCAGTATGAATTATTAAAACAAGAGATTTTGTATGATAGAACCAGAGATGGTCACAGACAGTTTAGTAAATAATCAGTTATAGCAAAAGTAGTTTAATCCTTTAACATTCAGATTACTCTGATAAATGAGGTTGTGTGGTAAGCAGTTTACTTCCCAACTACATAGTTTCATGTTCAGTCTCACTGCATGACACTTTGGGTAAGTGTCTTCTACTATAGCCTTGGCCAGACCAAAGCCTTGTGAGTGGATTTGGTAAATGAAAACTAAAAGAATTCTGTTGTATATATATGTATACAGGCTTGTCCTTCCAGGTGCTGGTACCACTTAAAAAGTACCCATGATGGTGGCATGTAAAAATATACACCCAGCATACTCCGTTAAGTGGTTGGCTGGCGAGCTGGCAGAAACGTTAGCACGCTGGGCAAAATGCGTAGCCATATTTCTTCTGCCGTTCTGAGTTCAAATTCCGCCGAGGTCGACTTTGCCTTTCATCCTTTCGGGGTCAATTAAATAAGTACCAGTTATGCACTGGGGTCGATATAATCGCCTAAATCCATTTGTCCTTGTTTGTCCTCTCTCTGTTTAGCCCCTTGTGGGTAGTAAAGAAATAGGTTGGCATTTGGAAAGACAATCAGCTGTAGAAACTATGCCACAACAGACAGTTGGAGTCGACAGCTTCTTGCCAAGACATCCAATCCGTGCAAGCATGAAGAGCGGATGTTAAACAATGATAATGATGTTTGTGTTTGCCCCCCCCCCCCACAGCTTGACATCTGGTGTCGGTGTGTTTACGTCCCCGTAACTTAGTGGTTTGGCCAAAAAAACGGATAGAATAAGCACCAAACTTAGAAAAGAAAATAAGTATAGGGGTTGGTTCATTCGGCAAAATATTCTTCAAGGCAGTGCCCCAGCATGGCCACAGTCTAATGACTGAAATAAGTAAAAGATAAAAGTAATACTTATTTATTCACATGGTTTTGAATTAATCTTGCATTATCTGTTAGCTTCAGGATTTCAATGATGTGATTACTTATTTTTCGAATGGCATTGTAAGGTAAGTGTGACAGGCTGGATATGACTGGATTGAACATGAAACAGGTGGAATATATGGACTGGACATGGATTGTTTAAATGCTAAAGTCAAGTTAATCAGACACAACACTATCAGGATGTAAATAATCTACATATCATGTGGTTGGCCTTTTTTTTTATATATATATATATCTTTATGCTTTTATCTTTCTTATTGTTATTTCTGTTTTCATATTTACCAAGAATATAAACCAAGAATATCAGCAGCAAGCTTTTATATTCTGAAAAATTTAATTGCTGAAAATACGCAATATTACTTTCTGGAATATGCCTGAGTGTGAAAGAGATAAGCTAGATAATGCTAAAGATTTGTGAAGCAATATAATTTATATTCTAGTCTAGACTAGACAAAGAACAGAAAGCAATAATATATATAAACACACACACACATATATTTACTTTTTTGAGTACTGATATGAATTGTCTGTAGATTTTAAGATTTTTCTGATTATATATTCTTGATATTTTCTTAAAGGCTGATTCTCCTTCCCGATAAGAGAAATAAAGTAGAACATAGATACTTCAGTTTTTGTGGTGACAATGAAATTATCTTTGTGTATTATCTGTAACTAGATTTATTGTGATCAATTCTCTTCTCGTCAGAATCCATAGCTTCTTTTAAAATATTGAACTGAGGAAGAAGGCCCCTCCGTGACCATTTTATCTGCTAGAAATCCAGCTGTAAAAAGAAAAATTAATAATAATAATTTTTTTTTATTATTATTAATTTTTCTTTATGCAATAAAGGCATAAAATTAAAAAAATGTGATCTTCCCAGTGATAAAGATTACTGATTTTTCTCTGTTATCCATTCATACCAGATGATGAAGAATTAGAAGGAAGAGACTTGTTCAGCCCATAGCAGCATGGAGAAAACAAATGTAAAATGATAATAAATACACCACTCGTTCATTCCATGCTGGTATGGGTTGGATGGAGACATATTTGTAGCAGTGTTTAATGGCTGAATGTCTTTCTTGCCACCAATACTCACCTGTTTTTGATGTTGGAAATATTTTAGTCTGGAGGTTTGTCTTTTTTTGTAAGGGGTTGGCTACAGGGTACATTGATTACAAGGAATATAAACATGAAATAACCATACTCAGGTTTTGTGTTTATACATTTACACATCTCTAATTGCAGAAGGAACACGTGGAAGGGGTAGACCCAGGAAGGCGTGGGATGAAGTGATGAGAAAGGATCTACAAGCATTGGGACTCACAGAGCAGATGACAGGGGACCAAGACTCTTGGCAGTTTGCTGTGCTTGAAAAGACATGTCAAGCTAAATAAATGTGTGGCTGCTTTTGCATACAGGCTCATCCCCTGTAACCCTCTCCAGCTGAGCATTTCTAATCTTGTGGGCTTGTTGATGGTGATGCCATGTAAAAAGCACCCATGCTGGTGCTGAGTAGAAGCATCCAAAACACTCTGTAAAATAGTTGGCATTAGGAAGGCTATCCAACCATAGAAGCCATGCAAAAACAAACAGGAAGCCTGACCAACTCTTCATCTGGTCAGCTCATGTCAAACTGTCCAGCCCATATCAGCATGGAAAACAGACATTAAATGATGATGATGATGATATATAAACATCGCATCTATAAAAACAGAAAAGATTGGCACTCCATCAGTTACCATGATGAGGGTTCCAGTTGATCCAATCAACTGAACAACCTGCTTTTGAAATTAACGTACATGTGGCTGAGCACTTCACAGACATGTGTATCCTTAATGTAGCTCTCAGCATGACACAGAATGTGACAAAGCTGGCCCTTTGAAATACAGTTACCACTCACTTTTGCTAGCTGAGTAGACTGGAGTAACATGAAATAAAGGGTCTTGCTCAAGGACACAACATGTGGCCAGGTATCAAACTCAAAATCTGACAATCATTAGCTAAATACCCTAACCACAAAACTGGGTGCCTTCACTAACAACACATCTATACACACACACACACACACACACACACATATATGACTTGTGTATATGATTTTTTTTTATATGTGTATATATGTATATGCATATATACATAGTATATGTATGTTTACATGCATATATATATATATATATATATATATATATATATATATGCATATATATTTATATGCATATACATACACACACACACACACACACACAGAGTAATCCCTCAACTATCGCAGGTATTATGTTCCAACCCTTAGTGCCTTGCAAACAATACAAACCCACACTATACCATTACCCTTATAAGCAAATGAAACATGTAATGGGGAATAAATAATGCCAAAAACATTTTTAGTCTGATTTTGATGTGTCAGAGTTTGCCATACATACAAACATACTGCTTGACAATCAATTTTGGTTTATTTACATCCCTGTAACCGAGCAATTTGGCAAAAGAGACTGATAGAATAAGTACAAGAGTTCATAAATAAGTACTGGAGTCAATTTGTTTGACTAAACCTTTTAAGGCAGTGCCCCAGCATGGGCATTATCCAGTGACTGAGACAAGTAAATAGTAAAGGAAATGAACTGTATATATATATATATATATATATATATATATATATATATATAACTCATTCTTCCATCTTATACTAAGCTCATTATTCTCTCCTATCTCTACAAAACTACATTTGTTTAGAATTCTCTGATATCTCTCAAATGCTGAAGCTGACAAATTTATGACTCTATCCATTCCATTTTAAAAGAATATTGTTGTGAAATGAGGAACTTATTCAAATGAGTTCAATGAACTTTTGTCGTTGCTGTTAACTGGTCTCTACTTTTAATTATTGTTATAACTATTTCATTATTTCAGTGAGCGATGATGGTCTTCGTTATGTGAAGAGGCTGATAAAATTTATTGAACACAAAGGTATGTTAGCTATGTTTGAAATTTTGAAGAATCAAATCTAAAAGTTGGGTGTGTATATATATATATATATATATATATATATATATATATATATATATGTGTGTGTGTGTGTGTGTGTGTATGTATGTATGTATGCAGATAGATAGATTTAGATATAGATAGATAGGTGTGTGTGTTACTATATAGCATCTTAGGTAAATCTCCTCTGCTATAGCCCAAAGCCAACTAATGTCTTGAGAGTAATTTTGGTTGATAGAAACTGAAAGAAGCCTATTATGTGTGTATTTTAGTGAGTTTGTTCACATTTTCTCTCCATGACAGTTGCTCCAGGTGGTTTTGTTTTCCTTTCTTCTGTTGAAATGTCATCTGTTTGCTTTGCACCTTCAAAGATGTATGGAATTTAAGATCCCTTACATGAAATCAGTTAAGGTTTAGTGACAAGAAAGGTATCCTGTCATAAAATGGTGCCTCAATAAAATATGACAGTAGAAAAACCCTAGTGTAAAATGAGTGTGCAAATAAATTAGTATATTACCATCATTATCATCATTTTAACATCCGCTTTTCTGTTTGCATGGGTCACAGATGCCTTTTCTAGATATTTTAAAGCAAGATGCCTTTTCTGTTGCTAACCTTTACCTCAAGATAATTCCCCCCCCCCCCATGACTAGACATGTTTTTACAGGAGATTGGAAACAAATGATATTGCTCATATGATGGTGATGCTTATTTTACAACAGTTGTGCAATGTCAAGACAAAGAAACACACACACACACATACATTGAGATTATATATATATATATATATATACATATATGATTGCTTTCTATCAGTTTCCACTTGAAAGACTTTGATCAGCCTGGGGTTATGTTGAGAGACATGTGCCCAAGGAGCAATGCAGTGGAACTGAATCTGAAGTCACATGGTTGGGTATGCTTCTAAATCACAAAACTATGCTTGCACTTATATATAGATATATGGGTATGTGGGTATTTTGAAAATATCTCACGGAGTGATGACTGCATAGTTGTGGGTTGCCCTTCGGCTGGGTATAGCATTTATTCAGCCACCCTGCCAAGGATATGGAGAAGTTACAGGGTTGCATCATAGTGGATTGGAAGGAGGTAGCAGAGCCATCAGTACTTCTTACATTGATGATGAGTGGAGGAATCCTAGATCAACAGTTAGGATTATCAAGCTCAATCAAGAGAGTAACTGCAATGCATTCATAGGGGTGGCATCCATGGTTGTGTAATCTGCTAATGATTAATTCACCGTGACTCAAACCTGAGGACTCTGTCCCCACAACCCTCTCAATAGTGTGTGGGATTACAACAGGGCGTCATGGGAATCTATGCAAGCAACATAACTGAGATGATAATATACAGATGTGTGTGTGTGTTTGACAGAGAGAGAGAGACTGAGTTCATATTCTCACTTCTCATTCAGCTTCACATCTGCTTGCTGATTGTAGACAAAAGTCCCGCCACTCATATGAAGGGTGTCGTTCATGGACAGTCCTCCATGAAAGCATCTCTATTGTTTATTTCTTTATTGCCCACAGGGGGCTAAACATAGAGGGAACAAACAAGGACAGACAATAGGATTAAGTCAATTACATCAATCCCAGTGCATAACTGGTACTTATTTAATCAACCCCGAAAGGATGAAAGGCAAAGTCAACCTCGGTGGAATTTGAACTCAGAACGTAACGGGAGACGAAATACCTATTTCTTTACTACCCACAAGGGGCTAAACACAGAGAGGACAAACAACGACAGACAAACAGATTAAGTCGATTATATCGACCCCAGTACGCAACTGGTACTTATTTAATCGACCCCCGAAAGGATGAAAGGCAAAGTGGACCTCGGTGGAATTTGAACTCAGGACGTAACGGGAGACGAAATACCGCTAAGCATTTCATCCGGCATGCTAACGTTTCTGCCAGCTCACCACATCTCCATTGTTTGATATACTGTGAGATTACAACCTTGCTTGGAAATGTGTGTTGGCATCAGGAAGAACATTTGACAATAGAAAATTCTACATCAGTGAAGTTTTGTCTGAGACATGCAAGCATGAGAAATAGACATTAAAGCATTAATGGTGGTGATGATAATGTATACATTTGTATGTCAATTCTCCATTTTTTGTGTGTGTTATCGCAGTGTAGTGTAGTCCACATGTAGAGAAAGACTGAATGTGTGTGAATAAACATGATACATATATGTGTGTATGTGTGAGAGAGTAAAGCATTATGGATTGAGGTTATTGGTGTGACTATACAGTAGTCCAACTGATGTGTCAGTTCACAGATCATTAGAAGCCCACTTTATGGGTGGAGATAATTTGGGCTTGAGTATACCATGCAAGCCCACTGTATGTTGGACATAAATCAGCATAACTCTTGACCGGAACCTTCTTTTATCAACTCCGGAAGAATGAAAGAAAAAAGCAGAGCTCAGTGGAATTTGAACTAAGGACATAAATTGCAGGAACAAATATTGTTTGGTGTTTTTGTTCTGTGCTCTAATGGTTCTACCACTTCCATACCCAACCTTCATACACCAGCTGAGGTTTAGATATTTCATTTTGTTAACACTATTTTGTATATGAACATTCTTTATTCTTTTTGTATTGTGTAAAAATGAATTCCATCTTCATTAGTGTATGGTTATCAACAGGATTAATTCTTTATAATTACATCCTAGAATCAGCTAATTAGGAAATCACAGAATTCATTAAAATGTAAAGTAAATTGGCTAACAATATACATATACAGCAACAAACCACAAAATACTTTGTATTATCTCTCAAATGTGTTGTGCTTTCTTACAAGGCTTCCTCCACTTGGCTTAGTCGAGAGGCATCTACAGAGATGATGTTAGTCTGTCACAGTTATATACAGCAGCAAATTTTCTAAATTCCTCATAATTTTGATGTTCTTCTTTAATATTTCTTCTATCTTGTAGGTATAACCAGCACAGGGATCTACAGAATATGTGGTGTACAATCGGAAATCAGTGAAGCCATGAATATATTTTCACGTATGTATAACTTTTAATCCTGGAAGGAGGGTCAGCATAAATGATCCTTTGCTTTATACAGGACCTTCAAGATTGGTAAGAGGAAAGGAAGTAATTATCCTTAAACAGAATATCTGACTTCAATGTTTAACATTCAAGTGAACTCAAAGTGAACTCTGCTAAAGATACCTATTTAAACACCACTACCCATGGTGATGTTGTTAAATTGGGGGATAAATTAAATACAACACTCAAGAACTTGCAATTCAAAAGCCAGAATAAATCCTACAAGAGACCTTGTCTGATATTCCAACAATTTGCCAATTTATTTCCCTAGTTGGTTGCTATATTTTATCAACCCCAAAAGGATAAAAGGCAGAGTTGGCCTCAGTGGGATTTGAACTTGGAGAATAGAGAGCCAGAACAAGCCAGGCATTTTTGTCCTATGCTCTAAAAATTCTGCCACTTTAACTGCTTAAATCACCCCAGCTATAGATTGTTCTTGTGTGCAGGTGACCATCTCTGACTTTTGACATTTACTATATAGAATTTAAATGAAGCGGCGAGCTGGCAGAAACGTTAGCACGCCGGGCGAAATGCGTAGCCGTATTTCGTCTGCCGTTACGTTCTGAATTCAAATTCCGCCGAGGTCGACTTTGCCTTTCATCCTTCCGAGGTCGATAAATTAAGTTTAGCCCCTTGTGGGTAGTAAAGAAATATATATAGAATTTAAACTCAGAATGCAAAGAGGTAGAATAAATACCATAAGTCATCTCTTCTAATGCTTTAACAACACCGACACATAGCACTGATACTTTATTCATTACCCTTGGAAAGATGGCTCACAAAGTTGGCCTTGCTGAGATTTGAACTCAGAGCACTGACAGCCAAAATAAATACTGCAAGGATTTTTCTATCAAACACACTAATGATTCTTTTCTTCAGTCTTGTAATTAACTAATGTTTTCCTTTTATTGGACTTCAAGATTTTGAAGGCACAGGCATGGCTGTATTGTTAAGGAGTTTACTCTTTAACTATGTGGTTTTGGGTTCAGCCTTGTGAGTGAATTTAGTTGATGGAAACTGAAAGAAGCCCTTTGTGTATATGAATAAATATATATGAAAGTAATGTTTACTACCATGTAGATATGGCTGTTCCACAGGAACTCACATTACTGCTATTTTTAACCCCAGGAGGATTCCTCCTCCAGCTGGTTAGTCAATGCAATCTGAATCCGATATATATTGCAAGCAGGGGGGTGAACCCTTACCATCTCCTAGCCACAAGACCACCAGACTGTACATTTTCAACTTCTTTGTGGTCATCCTTGGTGGTGGATACTCATCTGCTAGAGATAGCAGTAGTTCATTTCAGCTTGTAATATATAGAAATTCACAATATGTACACATTCACTGATCTTGCAACAAGCAAATTAGCTAGGTAGAGAATCTTTTTGCTATAGGCACAAGGCCTAAAATTTGGGGGAGGGATCTAGTCAATTACATCAACCCCAGTTCTCAATTGGTGTTTATTTCACTGATCCTGAAAGAGTGAGAGACAAAGTCAACCTCAATGGAATTTGAACTCGGAATGTAAAGATGATCAAAATGCTTAGAGGCATTACTATCTGGCATGCTAACAATTCTGCTCACTCTCCATCTTAATAATGATGATAATTTCACTATTCTGTTATTTTAATAGACACAAAAATTTAATTTATTTACCAATTTTCGTTCATTATTTTTTGCTGAAAGGCAAAAAACAAACCAGAAATTGGTCTGATATAACTTTTTGCATATGTTTCGGGTGCCGAATTGTCTGCTGAAAATTGGATAAAATTCAAGATAAAGCTGTGAAATTAAAGATTTCCATGGTTCTTATTGGTGTTACAATCCTGTTAACACTGCAAGGAATTAGTAACTTTTGAATAGCAGCATGAGATAATATATGTAACCAGAAGGAAACAAAGTATCAAGTATTATTATCGTTATTATTATTAATATTATTATTATTGTTATCATTATTATTATCGTTATTATTATTATTGTTGTTATTATCATTATTATTATTATCATTATTATTATTATTATTGTTGTTATCATTATTATCATTATTATTATTGTCATTATTATCATTATTGTTATCATTATTGTTATTATTGTTATTATTATTATTATTATTATTATTGTTATCGTTATTATTAAGGCGGCGAGCTGCCAGACTCATTAGCATTCCAGACAAAACACTTAGTAGCATTTTGTTTGTCTTTACATTCTAAGTTGAAATTCTGCTGAAGTCAATTTTACCTTTCATCCTTTCGGAGGCAATAAAATAGGTACCAGCTGAGCGCTAGGGTCGATGGAATCAACTTACCCCTCTCCTGAAATTGTTGGCCTTGTGCATATAGCAGAGAGGATTAATATTGTTGTTGTTCTTGTTAAAATTGACAGATTCATCAGTTTTGGAAAAAATTCCATTTTGTGCCCAAAAGCACCTTTAGCACGCCTGGTAAAATACTTAGTGGTATTTCATATGCCACTATGTTCTGAGTTCAAATTCTGCCAAGGTCAACTTTGCTTTTCATCCTTTTGGATCTTTAAATTAAGTACCAATTAAATACTAGGGTTGATGTAATCAACTCATCCCCTCTGCCAAAATGGCTGCTCTTGTGGCAAAATTTGAAGTTATTATTATTATTATTATTATTATTATGGTCTCACATTTTGCACTAGGCCAGCAATTTTGGATAATACTACTTATAATAATCCTAAACAAGGCTTGAAATGTTGGGGGCAGGGGCTTAGTTGATTATATCAACTTGTACTCAACTGCTACCTTATAATAATAATAATAATAATAATAATAATAATAATAATAATAATCCTTTCTGCTATAGGCACAAGGCCTGAAATTTTGGGGGAGGGAACCAGTTAATTACATCAACCCCAGTGTTTTACTGGTACTTATTTCATCGACCCTGAAAGGATGAAATGCAAAGTAGACCTCGTGAATTCATCAATCCAGATTAATGAAAAGCATTTAACCTCAACAGAATTTGAATTCAGAATGTAAAAACAGAACACCGCAGAACATTTGTCGTTCATGCTCATAATTCTGCCAGCTTACTGCCTTAATCATTGTCATCATCATCTTTTGACATCCATTTTCCATATTGGCATGGGTTGGTCAGTTAGACAGGAACTGGCCAGCCCAAGAGCTGCCCAGGCCCCAACTGTCTGTTTTAGCCTGGCTTCTGCTACTGAATGCCCTTTCCTAATGCCAACCACTTTACCAAGTGTACTGAGTACCTTTTACATGGCACTTGCACCAGTGCTATTTCATGGCACCAGTGCAGATGCTTTTTATATGGCACTGGTATGGGTGCATTTTACATGGTACCAGCACAGGTTCTTTGTACGTGGCACGGGCTTGGGTGACACCAGCACAGATGCTTTTTACATGGCACTGGTACATGATAATAACTACTATTAATGATAATTATCATTATCATCATTATCAGTGCAGCATGAGGAAAACTGTCTTGTGATATTACAGCTCAAATCCCTTTCTAAGTTAAAATCTCATTCTCAGTTCAAAGTCCCACTGCACAGCACCTTGGGCGATGTGTCCTTGTGATTAATGTAGCAGACAGAAACTGAAATGAGCCCCTGATGTGTGTGTGTGTGCACAGTTTGTGTGTACCCCTATCCTGTCATCATGTGATAGTTGTAAATGAGCATCTCCTTCACACATGCAATACTGTTCATTTCCACTGTTCTGTGAAAAACATCTCTGGTCATGGGGGAACGTGACCTTTGCTTGGAAATGATTGAGGAATCAGGGATGGCAGCAGGAAGGATATTGAAAGGATATTGAAAATTTGCCTCCTCAAAAAGTATTTCATCTGACCCATAACATTAAATGACGATGATACACATAAATACACACATATAAATTCATATATATCCAATCACACATCTGCGATATATATATGCACACACACACACAAATATATACTCTTTTACTCTTTACTTGTTTCAGTCATTTGACTGTGGCCATGCTGGAGCACCACCTTTATAGTTGAGCAAATCGACCCCAGAGCTTATTCTTTGTAAGCCTAGTACTTATTCTATCAGTCTCTCTTGCCGAACCGCTAAGTTACAGGGACGTAAACACACCAGCATCGGTTGTCAAGTGATGTTGGGGGGGACAAACACAGACACACAAACATATACACACACACACATATATATCTATCTATGTATATATATATATATATATACACACATACGACGGGCTTCTTTCAGTTTCCGTCTACCAAATCCACTCACAAAGCTTTGGTTGGCCCGAGGCTATAGTGGAAGATACTTGCCCAAGGTGCCATGCAGTGGAACTGAACCCGGAACAATGTGGTTCGTAAACAAGCTACTTACCACACAGCTACTCCTATATATATATATATTTATATATATATTTATATATATATATATATATATATATATATATATATATATATATTATATATATATATATTCCAATTTTATTTTCCAATTGCTTTTATTTTAGGTGATGATTGTGACAAAATTCCTGATGGTATTACAGCATACAGCGTTGCAGTAGCATTGAAGACATATTTCAGGTGAATAAAAGTTTCAAACTCCAACTATTACTAAGGTAATTAGATAATTACTGAGATAGATAACAGATGTTCGGATGGTTTCTGAAGAAATTTCCTTCTGGGATTTCTTCTTCAAAATCTGCGAATGTTCCATACCTACTCATTTATACAATGCTGTGCATTTGGCTTGTGATTTAATCACCATTACAGCAGCAAGTATGGTGGGGTCAGTATTTAGATGATGATGTCGTATATTACTGGAACATGTCTAAATTATCTCTTATATTTGCTGAAATGACTTAAATAACCTACCATTTTCTGGCATATAAAGCAAATTTTTCAAACTAAAATTTACAACCAAAATAGGCAGGTTGACTTATATACCATGACAACATTGGCAGACGAAGAATTTCATATGAAATCTTGCAAGATTTGAAGAGATAGTAATGATCTTTGAACGTTTACACTTCAGGTCTGCCATGATGGTACAATAACAAAACTTTTAGTTACCTGTGAATTTACAAACTTCTTTGGGTTTTCAGTAAAAATTTCTATCTGACATATTGGTTGTGGCGGTTGTTTAGTCCCAGGTCACCCTTATTCAGGCATGTCTCTGCTATACTCATTTTATTAAGGACAGCATTATCTAATGTGTCTATTCCATTTTTAAGACAATATGGTTTGACTTGAGGACTAAAAATCTGCTGTTTCTGGCAGGTTGAGTAACTTAGTGGAAGCTTTCTTATTGGTTGTTTTGCCGTAAGCCATCCTTGGTCAAGTAAATCTATGACCAAAAGTGTATTTTTTTCCTAGAAATAGCAACTAAATTACTTTCAGATCTCACCGTACCTCCTTAAAAAAGAAAAAAAAGACATTGCATAATGTAATTTTAGATACACTATGCCTGAACAAAAAATACGTGGGATGGTCATAGCTGGAACAATTCTGATCATAGATCTGCTTTATCAGAACTGACTTTGTACTAAATAAAACTACATAATGATGGAGTTTTTATGTGATGACTTGGCACCTTAATGTATTACTTGACCTGCTAGTTATAGTCACCAGATTGCTCTCAAATACTTTTTTAAAAAAAAAGAATGAATTGAATACTGTAATTTAATGAAGTTTTTCTGAAGAAAAGATAGGATGGCTTTTGCTTAAATACATTTGATCATAGGTTTCTTAATGAGAACTGACTCAGGGCTAAAGTACAGCTACCACATCTACATGGCACCATCTGTAGCTCTGTATTTTAATGTAATAATTTAAATACATAGTTACCCATGCCACAGAGATGTAAAAAGTACCCTTGTTAGTGACATATAAAAGACACCCAGTACACTCTCTTGAGTGGTTGGCATTACGAAGGGCATCCAGCTGTAGGAACCAAGACAAAACAGGCTGGATCCTAGAGCAGCTCTTCTGGTTTATCAGCTCCAATCAAACTATCTAACCCAGACTACACACAATTTTTACAGTGAGCTTCGTAGTTTGCATGTGTGTATGGTCGTGTGAATATCTACATTATGTGCTCACATGCTAATAGTGCTGAGCTACAAACAGTAAACTTTGCTGCCAATTCCTTGCAGGTAAGACTTAACAACTGGGAGGGCATCCAGCTGTAAAACAGGGGCTCAAAAACATGTAATCATCTAACCAATCCTAACATGGAAAAAATAAATATGAAATGAACAATTGAATAAATATGGAAGTATGATCCACATAGTGATTTTTGATGGTCCTCAGGTTACAGTGATATTTCCTCATCATTTAATGTCTATTGTCCATGCTGGCATGGGTTGGACGGTTTGACCAGGTCTGGCAAGCTGGAAGGCTGCACCAGACTCCAGTCTGATTGACATGGTTCTTCCTAATGCCAACCACTCCGAGAGTGTAATGATTGCTTTTGCATACCACCAGCATGGGTGCCATTTGTGTGACACTGGTATCTGCCACAACTGCAATTTCACTTGGCTTGATGGGTTTTTGTCTCAAGCACGATATAATGCCAAAGATCTCAATCATTTGTCATTGCCTCTGTGAGGCCCAACACTCGAAAGGAGCTTTTCATGTGCCACCAGCATTGGCCACTTTGCCTCCATGAGGCTCATCGCTTGAAAGGTCCTTTTTACATTCCACCAGCATGGGTGCAAATTACATGACACCAGCATTGGCCATGACTACAATTTCACTTTGCTTAACTAAAACTTTTTCCCTTTTGCCCTTACTCTCTGGAGTGTATGCCTTCAGCCAGCAACTGATGGTTCTGTATTTTACCATATAGTTCCTATAATATATACATTGAAGTAGAGATCTTCTGCTGTTCTTTGTATCAACAAACATTTCATTTTGCAGGAATCTATCTGAACCACTTTTGACAACAGAATTCTACTGGCCTTTGATGAATATCTCAAGTAAGTAATTAATTCACCGAAAATTTTTGACATGAGAAGCAAACGGAATAAATGAATAAACAAGAAAACATTGTATTTGAATTTTCATTTTCCAAGACATTTGCATTACAGAAATTATAGTTTGTAATAATGTTGGCCTGACACACACACACGCATATGCACACGTTCATGCATGCACACAGACAGACATATACATACGTGTGTGTGTGTGCATATGTATATATATGTGTGTGTAATTTTCCAAACAGTTGATCAGGAAATGCAAAGTAAAATAGAATAATACATGAAAAATTCACTTTAAACTTAAAATATGGACAAAATATAAATAAGGAGATATTGATATTAGTTTGACAATCCAAAGGTAATTTTCTTAGTCTAAGCTGTCTTGCAGAACATTCTTTATGTTGATGGAATAATAGAAAAGACTAAGGAAATGACAGAAAATATTGATCAAACAAAGAAAGGGCTAATCTTATTTATCCGTATGATGCATTTTGCCTTCAATATATAATATTCTAGAGCAAAACCAACTTGAGGTCAAACCTAGAGATTTAGAAGAAAATCTCTCCTTCTTGCATAAGACAGTCAGCCAAAGGATATCCAGAGGATGTGTTTTACTTCACTGGATTGTGATAATGGTAAATAAATGACACTTAAGAACAAGTGGTACTTCATTGTAATGAGAGTTGAGTGATCTGTAGGAAGCCCCAAATTGCCAGTCTCTGTTTAAAGAACATGTATTATTTTGCAGCATTCTTAACCCTTTAGCATTTAAACTGGCCATATCCGGCCAAAATATTCTGCTTGTTTTATGTTCAAACTGGCCAGATCCAACCTCTCATAACTACACTACAATATCATTCTAAAAATATACAATCAGATCATCAAAATCTTCAAGTCGCAAGATAATACTTGATTAATTCAGAACAAGTGGATAAATAAGCTTTACGTTTGACAGAGTAATCTGAATGCTGAAGGATTAAATGTAGACTAATGATTTAAAACACTTCTTATCCCCTTGAAGATAAGCATTTCCTATTAACTCATAGATTCAGAAAAAATATTCAGCCAGCATTCTATGAAAATTAACTACAGATGTAGTCCCAACATAACATGAAGGCACTTATTGTTGATACTTTTGTTAGGTATAACGACTTAGGTTGTTCATGTCAGAAGATGGGAAGATAGAAGAAGATCCATTAAATGAAATATGAGCCAAATTGAATATGAAATTGAAATTACTTTAACTAATTCAAACTAGATGATCAAAAAAAAAAAAAAGATTTAAGATTATATTAGTATAATAATTGAAGTTAAATTTAAATAACTCAAGAACAAACTGTGAAAACATTGGCAGGAGGTATTCCATAATACTTGCCAGCAACGTTTGGAAACTAAGGGTGCAAATACTGACTATAACATCAAATGACACGTACTTGAAAGATCAATGGCAGTAAGTCATTGGATGAACGTTTGCACAACACAAAGGGTACACATGTTCCGTGGAACAAGCTGCCAGACGAGATGGTGAAGATGCCGACGACCGCTTTGTTCAAAGCCTCCCTTGACCTCAAGTGGCCTGAACTCTTTACATGAACACCACCCTGTACTTAATTCCATGTCCCCCTACATGGCCTTGCTATTTGCTTTTGAGCCAAATTAACTAACTAACTAACATATTTAAGCAGATTAAAAAATGCTGCAAAAGTCTTGAACATTTGGAATGAAATATTAAGAGGATATCCCTACGCGAATAAATATATTCTAACCCAGCAGAATGTTCCAGCATAGACATGTATCTCTGGGAGATACATGCCAACCTCCACTCCATATAGACCTATGCAGAATACTTCCTTATATTCTGTGCCATAGACATGCATTTCCTTCTTTCACACCTTTGATAGTGCTTTTATACCAGTAGTTTTTCTGAGATAATATATATGTGTGTGTTTAAATAATATATATTTTTGTAAAGGTGTTTGTGTATTTCAATCTATTCATTATACATAACCAATCCCCAAAACCTGATCTTTCAAAGTAGCTAAGTTTTTACTCCTAGTCGCACAATTTATCTTATTTAGAACTTTATTCTCATACTTTTTGCCTTTCACACTTGCAACTTGTTGGTAGCCATATTGGTTTTTCTGAGTGATGGTTACCAAGTCAGCCCAAAATTTTATTTTTACTGAATACAATTGGCATGCAACTACATAAAACTTAAGTTACCTTTTAAATGTTGTATACTATACAAAGTCTTCATATATATATATATAAAGAAGGTCATGGGTTTAGATAAGTTTGTAAGCTAAGCAATGGAGAGATTTTAACTTTATAGGCTTATTTATTCATTTAAGAACAAGGCTACTGAAGGACTGATTTTAAAATATCAGATTCCACTTCTCATGGCTTACAAACATATCCAAGGCAAATCACAAGAAAACAAATATATGAATTAATGTAGACTTACCTTGCCTTTAATATTTTGGGGTTATGACCCCATTTTCAAGAAATTAACAAATGTTGCTGATATGTGTGAGCATGTGTGGAGTGGACATGTGCAGTAAGGTGTTGCTATAGCAACCAGCTAGCTTCCTGTAACTCTCTTCTGTTGTTGCTATTTGGTTTTCTTTGGTGTATGAGGATGGCCTCAGATATTCTAAGGTTGCACCTGTTCCTCTGTGTTGCCCTGATGTGCACTGTGAATTCTCGGGTCTGGCATTTCCATAGATGTTTCTTCATGGAAGTGTCTGCTTGCATGTGTTCCTTTATGCGTGTATGCAGTTTTCTGTTGCTTCCTATGTAGGATGCACCACATTTGCCACAGATGATCTCTTATACAGCATAGGTCCTCTGGTACAATTCAGGGTCATTGATGGAGCAGTTCGATAATGTGGACTCTTCAGAGTAGTGAGAGGTGTTGTTCTTGGACAGAGCTTTCCTCAGGGAAGGCTGAGGGGTGCACATTATCAAACTACCTCATCAATGACTCTGACTTGTGCCAGAGGACCTATGCTGTGTATGAGATCATCTTTGACAAATGTGGCACATCCTACATAGGAAGTGCAACAAGAAAACTGCATATATGCATGAAGGAACAGTGCACATTAAGGCAACACAGCTGAACAAGGGCAACCTTAGAATCTCTGAGGCCATTCTCATACACCAAAAGGAACCTAAGATCAACAACAGAAGAGAGTTACAGGAAGCTAGCTGGTTGCTATAGCAACACCTTTCTACACATGTCCACTCTACACACAGGCATATCAGCAATGTTCGTTAATTTCTTGAAAATGGGATCATAACCCCGAAATATTGAATGCAAGATAAGTACATTAATTCATATATTTGTTTTCTTGTGATTCGCCCTGCATTTACTTCGCATTGTTCTGGCCTTACCCATGATTCTTTATACAGTATATTCTACCCAATACTTCATAGTAATTATTCCATTATATTTATATTTTTATTTATATATATATGTTTTTTTTTGCCTTTTTTTTTCAGAGCAAAAAAATAAAGAGAGGCTATATTCATGTATAAGAACTATACCACAAATTAACATTTGCTTCCTACTCAGTATTCTAAAACACTTATACAAGTATGTATCCATTATTTATTACAACTGAATTCTTTCGTAATTGAAGACTAACATGTTTACTAGATCAGAATGCTCAATATATATATATTATATATATATATATATATATAATATATATATACATATATATATATGTGTGTGTGTGTGTGTGTATGTATATATATATATATATATATATATATATATATATATATATATATATATATATATATAATGTCATAAACTAACTTTGGAAGTACTGAATGTGCTGGTATTTTATAGACAAAGTAAATTTTGAACACTATTGCTGTGAAAACAGCAGGAAAAGATTGGGTATTTACCCTTAGACGACAGAAAATACCTAATCTTTCTCTGCTGTTTTCACAGCTATGCTACATTCAAAATTAATTTTCTTGTCTGTAAAATACCATCATATTTGGTGCTTCCAAAGTTTGTTTATAAAATGTTCTCACACTCAAAAGAACTATTATTTAGCATTAAAATTGATGGTAATGGTTGTCAGGCAGTTTAGTTTAATGGTTTGAGAACTTGGCTGGAATCTGAGAGGTACAGGGTTCAACTCCCTGTAGCTTCCTGCTAGCAAGTTTTTTTCTGTCTTCTAAGAGTAAATATCGTATCTTTCTCTACTGTTTCCATAGCTATACTGCATTCAAAATTTACTTTCTTGTCTGTTATATATATATATATACACATGCATTAGAGATTTAAATGTTTTAAGTAGTGTAAAGAATAGTCTATAAGTAGTAATAATAATTTTAGTCAGAAATGAAGGAATTGTTTCTTGGTTATTTATATGCAAACACAAGACATCTTCAAATTTTCAAAGAAAGCTAAATGGAATGAAATAAAATATAATAACATGAAATAATGCAATGTAAAATAAAGTGGAATATTTATGCTATTACATTTAAAGAATTTTCATCATTTATTGTGTGTGAATGCTCATGTCTACTTGAGACATAATGATGAGAAATTCATAAATAATATAAACATTCTATTTTACTTAATTTTATTTTATGTCATTTCATTTCATTTCCTTTCATTTCTATGGAAAATATGAAGATTTTCTGTACCTGTATTTCAATAAACTAAGGAACAGTTCCTTCATTTCTTTTGACTAACCTTATTACCAATATACATAAATGTATAAGGCAGCAAGATGGAAGAATTATTACTGCACTGGACAAAATGTTTAGTGGCATTTCTTACATCTTTATATTCTGAGTTTTGAGGTCGATGTAATCAACTTATTCCCTCCCACAAAATTACTAGTCTTATGCCAAAAATTGAAACCAACATACATAAATATGTATATCTATACACAGACACTCACACAAACAACATATGTATATATGGTCCTTTATGTTGTGGGTACAATGCATCCGACTTCTTCCAGATAGTTTCCATTTACCTAGTTTCACTCATATGGCACTTGTCATTCCAAGGCTATGGTGAATTGGTGATAGACACTTGCCCAAGATGACACACAGTATGTATGTATTTATGAACAAATGGGTATGTATATGTGTGTGTCTGTATTCGCATAAGGGGTTGTCAGCTCATACCATGGCTTCTCAACCGCTGTTGGTTTATTTATATCACCATAACTAAACAGCAAGAACTTGAGTCAATCTGTTCAAATAAACCATTCAATGCAGTACTCTACCATGACCGTACTCCAATGACAGAAACAAGTAAAAGACAAAAAATATATATATAAATACACATGCACAATTACATATATGCATACACACATATATATACATATAAACACACGCACACATATATACATACAGGCACACATACATATGCATATAAGCATACACACGTACACACACACATATAAAGCCCGAAAAAGAAGTGCTTCTGTGAGAGGCATGTGAAACTTAAGTCACTTTTTGTAGTCCTTTGTCATCTTGTTCATGGAGTTCAGCCTCTTGAGATCAGCTTTAATCACTTCAGTCCATATGTTTCTAGATCTTCTTCTCGTCATACAGGATTAGTTGACACTTTTCTTCTAAATCATTATCCTTCATATACATTTGGCCCTTTCTAAGCAGTTTTCTTCCACCTGGTTTGGGTGGCACTCACTCACATGATTGATATCATCCAAACATATCACATGTCTATACCAGCACATAAACATATACAAGTTTCACACATAAACCTACACAAAACACACAGTCACATGTACACTTCGTGCACTAACACACACACACACACACACACGTGCACACACCACTCAAACAAGCTTACATTAGCTGCTACACATGAGTGTTTGCGTGCACACACACACACACAATAGCTTCACACACATTCTATACACAGCCTAATATGTCTATATGCACATACATACTATACACAGCCTCACATGTCTATATACACACACACACTCGATAGCCTCACACACTATACACAGCCTCACATGTCTATATGCACACACATACTATACACAGCCTCACATGTCTATATACACACACTCGATAGCCTCACACACTATACACAGCCTCACATGTCTATATGCACACACATACTATACACAGCCTCTCACACACACACACACACGCTCACACATAAATACTCAAAACACACATCATGCCACACAATGCATACACTAAGTTACTTATACACACACACACGCACGATTTTAAGCTTGCCCACACATGCATTCACACACACTCACCCCTGTTCACACATATACACTCACACACACACACACACACACACACACATCACTTGCACACCCTAGTTCCGCTGGATCACTGTTATTATCTCCCTTTTCAACTGGTAATTCCATCATGTCGAATCGTTAATCCCTACACATTTGTTTCTCTCTCTGTTGTTTTTTCATTCTCTCTCCATTTCTTTCCCCTCAACCCTTTCTGCTGAAGAACCTAGGCTCAAAACGTCGAAAACTTTTCCATTTTCCCCAAGCATCAAACTATTACACCCACTTGTTGCTTCCTCACCTTTCTTCTGTTTTCTGTAAGTTTGAACTATATATATATCATTTTTTTACCATTTTTTACCCCTCTGCGAAAAGATCTCAGAATTTTAATTGATTTGCTTTTCGCAGGAAGGAAAGTTTCTTGTCAAAGATATGTCTCGCTTTTATCCTTCGAAACGTAGAGTAGATGAAACATTAGCGACTGAAGAAGGGGTTTTTTCGTTGTGTTAATTGTCCTGTACTCCATTTTTTGTTGTTTTTAAAAAAATGTCCTGTTCCTTTGGTTTGTGTCTATGTTTTCGTTTCTCTTTGTGTTCGACGTCCCTTTGGTGTCCTGTACTCATATATGCGTGTATATGTACATGTAGAGGTAGGTACGTACATATATGTTTATATATATGCATATGTTTTATTTCATTTATTAATATATATATATATATATATTTAACAGAAGTGACAAAGTGACTCAAGGTCTGAGAATTTCATGTGTTGGCACTTTTGATAAATGCCAATGCATGAGACTCTCAGAACTTGAGTCACTCTGTTACTTCTGCTAAATATTAATAAAAATATACATATACTCATATTTTGAATTCTATTTTCCTTGTTTGCATCAACATACCTGTATATATATATATATATATAAATATATATATCATTAAAAGTGGGGAAAGCCGGTTTATGGGATTACCTTAGGTTTCCCTTCCATAAAGAGTTTAGCTTTATGGCGTATCGTCAGATCCCAAACCTGTTGGCCCATGACCTCTTCCAAACATGTAGGGGGAAATGCCTCACTACTCAAAGGTAAACAGTTGGGGATTATCTCCCTTTGCTCGAAAAATCCTACAGGCCCCTACATCAATGGGACAAAGCATTGCAAGTTATGCACAGTTGAACTCACAAACATCCTAAAGGACTCAATCAAACCAGGGAACATCCTTAACTCCAGAACAGAGATTTTGGGGCCATGTTTAGATTTGTAATCCCCCAACTGTTTACTTTTGAGTAGTGAGGCATTTCCCCATTCCATATTTTGAAGAGGTCATGGGCCAACAAGTTTTCGGATCTGATGATATGCCATAAAGCTAAACCCTTTATGAACAGGAAACCTAAGGCAATCCCATAAACCGGCCTTCCCCATTTTTAATATATACTGCTCTTCATCTTAGAGCGTGCTTCTTCTTTTGGATTTATGTTTTCTACAAACAATATACACACACACCACACACACACACGCACGCATCTGTGTATGGGAAGTGCATGTATGTATAATATACATGTACACAAACATATGCATCTGAAAATATTCAGAAATACATCAATCATGCACTGTAGTATATATCTATTACAAGTCCTGATATTAGTAATGAGTACTCCAAGTTGTTTATTTTCCATTTTTATTTCTTTTTTTTTTTTTCTTTTGTGGTTCATCTTGGTTTTCCAACATTGTAATAATTCGTTTGTTTCTTGTTTCATTAGTAAGAAAGCAGAAAATTTACATTTTTGGCAAGAATCTCATAAATTCCTCTACAGACTACAAAGCTTATTGTTCAATATTTATCAATATTCAATTGTTTGTTTTGATTCTCTTCTTTTTCATTCATGAGGTTTTGGGGGATTTTTTTTTTTAAATTGTATTTTTATTTCCAAAATTTTTTTTTTCTTTTTTCTTTTGGCAAATTCTCATCTTTTCATATGAATGAATGCTTAATGAGAGTTTAAACTAATTTCCAGAACTTTCAACTGTTGAATTTTTATTTCATTACCAATTGTTTTAGTAACTATTTCATTTTTTTTTTTTTATTTTTGGCTGATAGACATCTTTTTTTTACTAATTTGCTTAATTGTTGAGTTCGTTTTATTTACTTTTGTTTTTTATTTTTTGTTGGTTTTTTTTTTTTCCTGTGTATTGTTATGTTGCTCACGTAAGTCTGTTTCTTGTATGTCAAAAAAGAAAGAAAATAGTTGGCTGGAATAAGCTCCCCTTGGAGTGAAAAGAAAATTGAAGGTGTGAGGAGGAAAGATTTGAACACTGAAATTTCTCTTCATATGACATCACACCACATGTGGCTGCAGATATTACTGTCACACACACACATATTGATTAATAGATATTGATACAGATAAAACAATTGTTAAATACAATAGTGAACTTCACAATGCTTTCCAATGATATACAAAAGGGGTGCAGAAAAGTTCCTTACTTTGGGTAGAATAAAATACAGAAGGATCAATTAATTATGATTTTATTCAACATATTCCCTGCTCAGATTCACACACCTATTGCAATGGTCCTTCAGTTTTTCTAAGCTCTGTGAAAAGAACTCAGAAGGCTGGGCCTCCAACCAGGCCTTTCACGACACCCTTAAAGCCAGGAACTTTTCAGAACCCCTCGTATATATGTATGTATGTAGGTACAAGGAGGTGCTGAAAATTTTTTGGTTTTAGGTAAAAGAAAATAAAGGAGGATCAGTTAATTATGATTTTATTCAACATATTCCCCTTGCAGATTCATACACTTATTGCAGTGGTCCTTCAGTTTTTCTGAGTCCTGTAAAAGAACTCAGAAGTTTGGGCCTGCAACCAAGCCTTTCACAATACTCTTAAAGCCAAGAACTTTCCAGTACCCACCTCATAGTCAACTTGCTTATTTTATTATTTTTTGATTTTATTATTGATTCTTTTTTTCTTTATTTTTCACTTGTTCCATTACTCTGAGTTCAAATGAATCTGGGTTCAGATTTGTACTCAGATTTCATTCTTTCTGAGCTTGAGAAAATCAAGTACCGGTGAAGTATTGAGGGTGATATATATTCCAGTAATGTGTTGAAGATGTGAACGGAATTACAATAGGAGCAAAAGAACTCCTTGTTAGGAAATTAATTTCCAGAGATTACTTCTAGTTTTTTTTTTTTTGTGTGAAGGCATATGACTTAGTGGTTAGGCTGTTGCTCTCACAATCACTTGATCATGAGTTCAATTCCCTGACGGAGCAGTGCATTGTGTTCTTAAGCAAAACACTTCATTTCACATTGCCCCAGTCCCCCTTTTGATCAGGGAGGAATGTTGACCTGCTCACCTAGCCAGCAAGGTGGCATCATTTGAAGGCTAAAACAATGCAAAAGCACATTATGACCAGCAATGTGTAATACCTGACATCCCGATAGGTTATGTGAAGTCATGTGACATGGTCACTTGACTTTTAATTTTAGTGTTTCTTGGATAGTGTAAATACAATTAAACCGTTTTTGTGGGCTTTTTGTTTTTTTTTTGTTTTTTTTTGTAAGTCTCTTAATTTTCTGTAAGTTCTCATCATGTAGATTTACTATTAGCAATCGTTGTCTACATTTACTTAGTCATTCTCTCATTTTTCCCTTTGGCAAGCTTGGTATAATTTGTGCTTCGCTGAAGAAAAACCTAACAAGACAAAGCATGTTTGGAATTCCACTTCTGCTGAAGTGCTTAGTTGTGGGGATGTAAAAGGACCAACACCGGTTGTCAAGTGGTGATCGGGGAACAGACACACACACACACACACACATAGATATATATATATATATATATATATATATGACAAGCTTCTTACAGTTTCTTCTGAATCCGCTCACAAAGCTTTGGTTGGCCAAAGACTATAGTAGCAGACACTTGCCCAAGGTGCCACACAGTGGGACTAAACCTGGCATCATGTGGCTGGGGAGCAAAATTCTTACCACACAGCCACACCTGTTTATTTATGTTTTTTTTTGTGTTTTCAAAAGTGGTGTGTGTTTTTTATGACAGTAATGATACAGTTAAAATAGTATTTTTTCTTTTTTTTTTTTTTTCTCTATCCTAATGCTTATCCTGTTTAAATGTAGGATCCAGTACCTCAGATAAATTTGGTAAGGCAGAATGCAACAGCTTTCAGGCTATGAGAGGTGGGTTCCTCTCAAATTTCAAGTTGATAATGAGGTTTTTCTTTTCTCTTTTAGGGAAAGGCTTAGCAGATAGTCTTCGATCCCTTGCTGGTTCTCCAAGCTCTCAACTGATACACTAGCCAAACCTATCTTTACAATATCCATCTATCAAATTCACTCACAAGGCATTGGTTGCCTCAGGGTTATAGTAGAAGACACTTGGCCAAGGTGCTACACAGTGTGAGTGAACCTGAAACTAGGTGGTTACAAAATGATCTTCATAAACACACAACCACACTGGCCTCTGTGAAGGTTCACCCTCCTCTATGAAGAGTGGGTCAGTAACAGGGAGAAGGATTTTTTATCTCAGACCACTAAAATCTTGAACAGATATGTAAGGCCTCTTGTCTGATGCTCTTGTCTAGTTTACAGTTCACTGTTAACACAGTTAAAATAGTCACCTTGGAAATGGTAAATACTGGTTTGTATCCTCTGATAGAATAAGTATGTAAGTGGCCACTCTATAAAACAGTGCATTCCAAACTTCTTACATTGGCAGCACTTTTTAAAAATGAAATTTTCTATGATAGCATTTTCATTCATCAAGTTTATTTAACAATCAAACATTACTCATATCATCCATCACTTGTCACTTATTAAATTGTACACTGGGGTTTGTCTGATCGCAGATATATTTCGCAGCCAAATATTTATAAAAATTAAACAGATTTGAATTAATTTCATGACAAACTTCATGCTTAGGGAATATCAACAACACATTAATATATCATGCCACACAGAATTTGTAATCTTCTATTATGGTGCAACAAATAACAATTTATCATCTGGCAGGTAATATTTTGACCAAGTCTTATGTCTAGGCTACTTGATTCTCTTTTGACCAAATAGATCCATGTTGTTAGTGTGTTTTGAAGCAAATATAGCCACAGATAACAGCTTATGATGTATCATCATCATCATCGTTTAACGTCCGCTTTCCATGCTAGCATGGGTTGGACGATTTGACTGATGACTGGTGAACCAGATGGCTGCACCAGACTCCAATCTTGATCTGGCAGAGTTTCTACAGCTGGATGCCCTTCCTAATGCCAACCAATCTGAGAGTGTAGTGGGTACTTTTACGTGCCGCCAGCACGAGAGCCAGTCAGGCAGTACTGGCAATGGCCATGCTCAAATGGTGTTTTTTACATGTCACCTGCAGAGGAGCCAGTCCAGTGGCACTGGCAATGACCTTGCTCGAATGTTTTTCATGTGCCACCAGCACAAGTGCCAGTAAGGCAACGCTGGTAATGATCACACTCAAATGGTGCCTCTTACGTGCCACCGGCATGGAAGCCAGTTAGCTGCTCTGGCAACGATCATGCTTGGATGATGCTCTTAGCACTCCACTAGCACAGATGCCAGTCATCAAATTTGATTTCGATTTCACTTACCTCAACAGGTCTTCACAATCATAGTGTCCAATGAACGAAAGGTATGCATAAGTGGACTTGTTACACCCTTGGCATAGGCCACGTGGGTCAAAAATCATTTGATTAGAAAAAAGTAGGAAAGCTACCTTTGGGATTCAAGCCTGGATTACATAAGATGTATGAAGTTGCAGCAATGTTTAGCCCAATGTATTATAATCTATGAGTTATAGATGTATTCACTTCAAGATGCATCATTAATAAATATTATTTATATATCATATTTGATGGCATAAACAACACAAGAATGGACGACAATTTCAGCAGTGCACATTCAGGGCAGAAGTTTATAGACCATTAATCATTTTCATTATCATCACCATCATTTAATGTCCACCTTCTGTGCTGGCATGCTTTGGATGGTTTGACAGGAGCTGGCCAGGTAGAAGACTACACCAGGCTGCTGTGTCTGTTTTGCATGGATTTTATGGCTGAATGCCCTTCCTAACTCCAACCACTCTGCAGAGTGGACAAAGTGCATTTTACATGGCACAAGCACAAGCGAGGTCAGTTTTGAGATTGTTTTTACAGCTGTTCCAATAATAAACATATAAGAAATTATGGAGTGGGAGATGCTAATGGGAGAACATTCAACGGTTACATTTGAATAAAATAAGGCCAAGATAAAAGAGTAGGAGAGAGATGATGGTGAAGTGCCAGGATATACTCACAGGGAATGGGGTTCAGAGCATAGGTGGGATGATAGAGTAAGGAAGAGAACGATGAATGATGGGAATTGCCAGGGAATGTTCTTAGGGCACAGGGTCATAATATGTGGCCAGGTAGTTTTTTGAGCATTAAAGCAGGTAATATTTAAAGCTGTCTAAGAGATACATAAGAGAACATTACAAAAGTACCTTAGCTACCGCAGGAAAAAATTATGTACTCAGGTGCAGGCATGGCTGTGTGGTAAGAAGTCTGCTTCCTAACCACATTGTCCTGGGTTTACTCCCATCGCATGGCACCTTGAGCAAGTGTTTTCTGCTATAGACTCGGGCCAACCAAAACTTTGTAAGTGGATTTAGTAGATGGAAACTAAAAGAAACCTGTCATGTGTGTGTTTGTAGCTGTATATGTGTGTGTATGTCCCACCACCACTTGACAACTGGCATTGGTGTGTTTATATCCCATAACTTAGCAGTTCAGCAAAAGAGACCAATAGAATAAGTACCAAGCTTTAAAAGAATATATGTTCTGAGATTGGTCAGTTCAACTAAAATTCCTCAAGGTGGTGCTCCAGCATGGCAGTGTTTCAGTCTAATGACTGAAACAAACCAGATAAAAATTAAAGATAGAAGATATGAAAATTAAGAAGTACAGCTGAACATAAAGCAAGGAATCACAATAGTGAAAATGCCCAACAAGATTGCAATAATAAAACATACAAGAAAAACTAAAGCGGAATACATTTTATAAAAACTTAACATACAGGTCCTGGTGTGGGTTTTTTTTAATTTTTATAACACTTCTTTGCAAAAAAAAAAAAAAAAGTGAGAGTCTTATATGTTATCAAAAACAAAATATATGCCTTGATGCTTCTTTAGGTAGTGTTCTAGATCCTTATTGTGTTTAATATTAATTCTGATACATTATTTACTATTAACAGATATTTGTCCTCATTCTGTTTACTGTTAACACGTTTTGGCTGGTATACCCTCCAGCCTTCATCAGGTGTCTTAGGGAAATTTTGAGCCTGGGTTCTCATTCCTAAAGTATTTTTTATTTTATTATTATTATTATTATTATTATTATTATTGTTGTTATTATTCAGGTCACTGCCTGGGATCGAACTTGGAATCTTGGGGTTAGTAGCCCACGCTCTTAACCACTACGCTATAGTAATAATAACAACATCAAAAAATATCTTATGAATGGGAACCCAGGTTCTAAATTTCCCCAAGACACCTGATGAAGGCTGGAGGGTATATCAGCCAAAATGTGTTAACAACAAACAAGAGGAGGACAAATATCTGTCAATTGTAAATAATGTACATAATTCCTCATCTCTTAAATATAGAACTGTATTAATTCTGATGTTCATCTTTATTTTTTTTTATCGGGGTTTTTCTTGTTTTTATTAATTGTGTTTGGTTTGTTTTCTTCTTAAAAGTGTATCAGAATGTCCAGAAAACATAATGTCATCATATTCTTTGGCTGTCTGCTGGTCACCAGTTCTTTTGTGGCATGATCAGACCAGTATAGATCAAGCTGTCTTGGTACCATGGATTATACAGACTTTAATTGAGAACTATCATAATGTAAGTTGAAATTCTATGGCTTGTAACTTCAACCCCAAACCTTTATACATGTATTTATTTATTTTATTTGTTTAGAAGACCCATCAAGTCAAGTGTAATCATGGTCATGGCAGATACCAGTGTCACGCAACTGGTACCTGTGCCATTCAAGAATTTGGACCTGGAGATCTCCATTTCCAGTGGTGTCGGGTGTCAATGAAGAGCCCTCGACTACAAGACGACCAAAGTTTTTTTTTTCCCAAGATCTGGGGTCTCCCGCTTCTAAGCCCTAGACCATCACCAAATCACCCTTACCCATCTTGTTGCTTAACAACAACAACAACTCGTACCTGTGTTGGTCATACATAAAAGCACTTATTACACTCTCAGAGGTTGGCATTAGGAAGGGCATTCAGCTGTAGAAACCATACCAAATCAGACTGCAATCTGGTGCAGTCCTTCAGCTTACCAGCCTTGGTCAAACCGTCCAACCCATGCAAGCATGGACAACAGATGTTAAATGATGATGATGATGATGATTGAGATTTCAGATAATTCATTTTAATCCAAATAACATCAGCCTCTTATAAGGATTTTAATTTTTGATAGTGCTGTTATTTAGCCCTAGGTCAACCCTGATTGAGGAAACCCATGATCAAAGGTATTCCAACATTAACTCCCAATTTTGGGAGATATGTAGGACTATATTATCTAATAAATACTTTTATCTTTAGCAATTGTATGATGTAATGTGAGGGAGATTTGACTGATATTGCCAGCAAGCCAAGTGACCATATAGAGGAACCTATTGTTGTTCTCTTGCTCTAGGTTAAATCAACAAATCCATAATCAAATGTTTTCAAGTTATAATCTTTCTGCCTTTTTATAAATATCTAAGACTACATTTCCTGATACATCCCTTTATCTTTCAAGACAATAAGGTGCCATTTGAGAAAGATTTAGCTGCTCTTTCAAGCAGTTCAAGAGACCATGTAGAAACTATTTCATTTGCTCATATATTTTAATTGGCTGTTTGGATTGAAGAAGCACAATGAATTGTTGTCTACCTTCATTGGCATCAAATAGGCTTCCTTTTCATAGTGAAAGCAGATTGCATTAAACGTTAAGAACGTGATGATTCATACAAGTGCAGCTTTGGTTCATTTGTTTGTTCATTTGGTTTTACATTGCTTTTTCTATGTTGGCATGGATTAGATGAAATTTGAGGAAGCAGATTCTCTATGGCTGGATACTCTTTCAGTAGCCATCACATAACTATTTTCCAACTAAGGAATATTTTTCATTCCACTGGTCTTCGTATCTCAAAGCCTAAATTTACATGATTTTTTACATACAAGGGATTGTAAGCAAAGACTGTTTTCTCACTGACAGTGTTAATGAAGACACATGAAATGAGTTACATACACATGCATATAAGGCGGTGAGCTGGCAGAATCGTTAGGACACTGGGTGAAATGCTTAGCGGTATTTTGTCTGCTGTTATGTTCTGAGTTCAAATTCTGCCAAGGCCGACTTTGCTTTTCATTCTTTCGGGGTCGATTAAATAAGTACCAGTTATGCACTGGGGTCGAAATAATCGACTTAATCCATTTGTCTGTCCTTGTTTGTCCTCTCTGTGTTTAGCCCCTTGTGGCCAATAAAGAAATAAATACACATGCATATAAAGATTAATTAAATAACATAGATAAATTCTCTTTCTGTCCCCTCTCATATTATAACCTCTCACCACCTGGCACAAAGCCACCCCAGTACTACTCCCTGTTCAGTTCTACTCTCAGCTCAGTTGATGGGTCTTGTGTTGTGATTTACTGAGTGATCTCACTGATACTAGAGTCACATAAAAAGCACCTAATACATTCTATAAAGTGGCTGTCATTAGTAAGGGCGTCCAACTGCAGAAACCATGCCAAAGCAGAAAATGGAACTCGGTACATTCTTTTGGCTTACCAATGCCTGTCGAACCATCCCAGCCTAGAAAATGGACATTAAATGGTGGTAGTGATGATGATGATGCTAATGATCTCCACTTCTAGAAAAAAATTAAGCAGTTACTTGATGGCAGTTGGTACCATCATCAAATGAGAAGAGAAGATAATCACAAGAATGAAATATTTTTTCCAAAATTGATATGCTACTGAGGAAAAGACATTCTGATTATCTAGAGATGAGAGGACAGATGTGGATGCATGTTTCTTATTTGTTTATTGCCCAAAAGGGGTTAAACATTGAGGGGACAAACAAGGACAGACAAAGGGATTGTCGATTACATCGACCCCAGTGTGTAACTGGTACTTAATTTATCGACCCTGAAAGGATGAAAGGCAAAGTCGACCTCAACGGAATTTGAACTCGGAACATAAAGGCAGACGAAATACCGTTAAGCATTTTGCCTGGCGTGCTAACGTTTCTGCCAGTTCACCGCATGTTCCTGCTTAAACAGGTATCATCAGCACAGCAGTTGTCATATTTTATCTCCAGCAGATGGGACACTTAGACATACACAAAGAAGTGCAGAACACATTTATGGCCTAGATGTTTTACATAAATGAACCAAAAATGTACTGAAAGAAGTAGCCAGTTGTATATATTTGAGCATCAGAGATGGTTTAATAAATCAAGAATTTTATCATTCATGTTCATTTGTCTTTAAGATACATGCCACCAGCCACTCTGAGTTATTTCTCTTTGCTAATTTCCTTTATATATCATCATCATTCTTTTCCATGCTGATAGGAGTTAACAAGCCAGAGGACTCTGCCAAGTTCTATGTCTACTTTGACATAGTTTCTACAGCTGAATGCCTTTCCTAATTCCAATTATCTAACAGAGCATATTGGATGCGTTTTACATACATACATACATACGTACGTATGTACATAGATGAGTGGCTTCTTATAGTCTCCATTTATCAAATTCTCTCATGTGGAAAGAGTCAAGCGTGGGAGTTATGGTAGAAGATACTCACTGAAGGTGCTGCACATTGGAGCCAAATTCATAATCATGTGTTTGCAAAGTGAATTTCTTAACCAAACAATTATAAATATTTATTAAACATGAGAAATCAATAATTATTTGAATAGAGCAAAGATGAGTATCAATTGTTTGTCTGTGTGTGTGTGTGTGTGTGTGTGTATTGCAAATTTATCCAACTCACACCAAAATGTAAATTTAGAAAATGAAAATGAATTACCAAACATTTAAGACATTACATTTGTGTGTGTGTATGGATATATGTAAATGTATAGATACATGTGTGTGTATATATATGTGTGTGTGTGTGTGTCTGTGTATATGTATGGATATATGTAGATATATATGTCTGTATATGTACATATATATATTATATATGTGGATGTATGGATATATGTAGATATATATATATATACACACACACATATATATATAGAGAGAGAGAGAGAGATGTGTATATATATGTGTGTGTATGTACGTACATGTATAGATGTGTGTGTGTGTGTGGGCGCATATGTATATATATATATATATATATATAGAGAGAGAGAGAGATGTGTATATATATGTGTGTGTATGTACGTACATGTATAGATGTGTGTGTGTGTGTGGGCGCATATATATATATATATATATATATTATATATATATATAGATATATATATATATATATATATATATATAATATATATATATATATATATATATATATATAATATATATATATATATATAGAGAGAGAGAGAGAGAGAGATATGTGAATACATGTGTGTATATATATGTGTGTGTGTGTGTATATATATATTATATATATTTTTTTTTTTCTTTTAATAAAGGATTTCTTTGTTTCAATTTCAGATTTTGTGAAAGGTAGTGAACAATTTCAATGAACCACAAAATACTCAAATGATTATTCAACACCACTCAATGATTTTATTGTTTTATATTTTGTTTTTGTTTTTTCATATTCTCTTTGGCTGATCTCATTCAGTTTTAGCTATTGTTATTTACATTGTTTAATTTAGGTCTTAATTTATGTATACATTATATATACACGCACATATTTCATCTTTTTTTTTTTAAGGAAATTCAATGAGGAATTAAACTTTTAACTTGTTTTAATTGTAATAGCTTTTTTTTTTACCATTGATAGGCTAGAGATGGTGATGGTGGCGATGTCTATAGCCCCAGGTCATCACAAATCATGCAGACCACTTATGATTGCAAACATTCCAGCTGTTACCATACCATAATTTTTTTAATTGTTTTGTTTATTCCACAGGCAAAGTATATCTAAAACCTTGCCATTTACCTGGCATCTTGTGATATATACAAGAGAGGTGACTGCATTTATATGTACATATTGTTATTTGGTCACTGGTCAACCCTAACTGAACCTTTAATCAAAAGCATTCTAACCATGCCTGTTCTATCACTTTTATGGGACCTAATGGGTATTATCATCATCATCATCATTTTAACATCCATTTTTCCATGCATCAGATGAACTTTGTTGAGGCAGATTTTCTATGGCCAAAGAATGCCCTTTCTGTCACCAACCTTTACCTGTTTACAAGTAAGGTAATTCCTTTTGCCAAATTCGATGACTGGCATCCGTGCTAGCAGGGCGCAAAGATCCCCATACGAGTGTGATCGTTGACAGAGCGGCTAACTGGCTTCCATGCCAGTGGCACATAAAAGGCACCATTCAAGTGTGGTCATTACCAGCGCCGTCTTACTGGCACTTGTGCCCCGTGCTAGTAGGGTACTAACAGCACCATCTGAGTCTGATCATTGCCAGAGCAGCTAACTGGCTTCCATGCCAGTGGCACGTAAAAGGTACCATTCAAGTATGATCGTTACCAGTGTCGCCTTACTGGCACTTGTGCCGGTGGCATGTGTAAAAACATTTGAGCGAGGTCATTGCCAGTACTGCCTGACTGGCCCCTATGCCGGTGGCATGTAAAAGCACCCACTACACTCTTGGAGTGGTTGGCGTTAGGAAGGGAATCCAGCTGTAGAAACTCTGCCAGATCAAGATTGGAGCCTGGTGCAGTCATCTGGTTTGCCAGCTCTCAGTCAAATCGTCCAACCCATGCTAGCATGGAAAGCAGATGTTAAACGATGATGATGACTTGACATGTTTTCACAGAAGATCAGAAACAAAGGACACTGCTAGCATGACAATGATCTGTATGCAACTATCATGCACCTATCAAGGCTACAAATCAGTAACACACACACACACATACACACATAAATGCATACATACATCAGACAAGCTTTATACCTCCAGTAAACAAAAACAGATACTTCGAGAAATATAGAATGTATCTGAAAAGATCTGCAAAATCCAATATCACAATGGGCCATGCAAAATCAAATATTACGTATGAAGAAAAAGAAGCTTTGGAATCTTTACAAAAAGATCAGTCAATAATTATTAAAGAAGTGGACTAAGGAGGGGCAACTGTCATAATGGACAAATTCCATTATAGAAAAATGGCCCTTGAGCACCTAAATGACCATCACTTCTCTTTTACTCTTTTACTTGTTTCAGTCATGTGACTGTGGCCATGATGGAGCACCACCTTTAGTAAAGCAAATCGACCCCAGGACTTATTCTTTGTAAGCCTAGTACTTATTCTATTGGTCTGTTTTGCCAAACTGCTAAGTTACGGGGACATAAACACACCAGCATCAGTTGTCAGGCGATGTTGGGAGGACAAACACAGACACAAACATATACACACATACATATATATATATATATATATATATATATATATATATATATACACACACACACACACACACACACACACACACATACATATATACGACAGGCTTCTTTCAGTTTCCGTCTACCAAATCCACTAACAAGCCTTTGGTCGGCCCGAGGCTATAGTAGAAGACACTTGCCCAAGTGGGACTGAACTTGGAACCATGTGGTTTATAAGTAAGCTACTTACCACACAGCCACTCCTATGCCTAACAAAAAATTTCTACAAAAAATTAGAAAATAATCTAGATAGATATACATTAAATAAGATTAGTAAACTTACAAACACATATAAAAATGAACTTACAAAAAATGAGTTAGATTACCTTACTAAGTTTGAAGTAAAAACCAGTACCTTCTATGGTCTTCCAAAAATCCACAAATCTAAAGAAATCAAGGACTGTTTGAAGGACATTCAGACTCCCTATATTAAGGTTCCCAGACCGTCTGATCTTAAATTAAGACCAATTGTAGCAGGACCAGCATGAAGCACACTTCTAACCAAAGCAAGATATGCATCTGAGGAAGAAATAATGCAAGTTACCAAATGTGGTGACCCCCAATACAGGACATGGGATTTAATAGAACGGGGACCAGTCAAGAATGGAAAAGGATTAAAAGTGAATGCAAATATGAACTGTAAAACCAAAAACCTGATATATTGTATCACATGCCCATGATGCAACAAACGTTATATTGGGGAAACAAAAATGAAACTAACCAACTAGGTAAATGTGCACAGACATCAAATAAAACATCCCTTACTTAGATGCTTACCATGTAGTGATTATTTGGACACCTGTGCACAAAGAAAATTTACAAATAACTTGTCCTGTAATTTTCCAGGTTTATTATCTTAAGAATATTATTTCTCTTGCTCGCATTTTTCTATGTAATATTAAGTATTTATGGAATTTTGATTTACTGTCATTTGACTTTTGGTCAACCCTGTGTATATATGTATGTTTGTATGTATGTATGTATGTATATATGTCATTTTTCAATCCTATTTCAAGATTACTTGCCAGTAGAGAAAGAGTTGGTTTCTAACCTAGATCCAAGGCTTCTTCATTGGAATGTATGTACGTATAAAACTATGTATACATAAGTATGTATATGTATGCATAAGTATGTATGTATGTATGCATAAGTATGTATGTATGATAGAAATATTAAAATTACTAAGTCTCTATAAAATTAATAACAATTAATTTTATGTATGTATGCATAAGTATGTAATTGTATGTATGTATGCATAAGTATGTATATGTATGTATGCATATGTATGTATGAATATGTATATTTGTAGGTATATATATATGTATGTATATGTTAATGCTATCGAAACAATTGCTGGATTTTTAAGGTGTGATCTAAAATAAAGATATGATTGGTTGTTGTTATATATATGTGTATGTATGTATATGTATATATATGATTGTAGAGATATGTATGTTCGTGTGTGTGTGTGTGTATATATATATATATATATCATATACACACACACTTACATACACCATGTGTGAGGAAACAGTAGTTTAGTCCTGTCTGATATAAATACCACAGTTTGATTGGACCAGACCTGACTTGGGGCTAAGAGACAGCAACAACAATGTCTATCCATAAGCCAATATTAATTCCCACATCGAAACCAATTCACTTTACTGATTCCCCCACCTCTCTTTCTATATATACACACACACACACACATATATATATATATATATATATATATATATATATATTATCTGTAGACACAATGCAAAGCACTGTTGATGGAATATGAACTTACCAGCGCTAAGCTAGTGAGTTCTTACTGACCCCGCAAACCTCATCATCATGACCACCACCACAGCTATTGTTGGTACAGTATTTTTTCTGTGATTGATGTACTCACTTGCTCCTAAAATATTGATATGCATCGGTTAGACTAACGTTAAGACTCAGTGAATAAGGCCAGAGAATACAAATGCTATACACAAAAATTAAACATATCTGTGAGTGTGTTTATACACACACACACAAACATATATGTTAGTGTTCATTCTCTCTCTCTCTCTCTCTCTCTCTCTCTCTCTCTCTATATATATATATATATATATATATATATATATATATATATATACACACACACACACACACACACAAGCATGTATATATATGTATTTATATGTATACACATACACACATTTATGTAAGTATACAGATATATATATATGTGTGTGTGTGTGTATATATGCATACATTTAGTTAGCTAGATAGATATTAGATACGTGTATGTCATCATCATCATCATCATCATTGTTTAATGTCCGCTTTCCATGCTAGCACGTGTATATACATATATACACTCACGTGTGTATATATATATATATATATATATAAATAAATACATATACATTTACAAATATATATATGTATATACACATATGCAGATATATTCATACACACACATATACATATATAAAGAAACGGTTTTGATGGTAAAGAATATATTTTTGAAAATGATTCTAAAAATATCATTTCAAAGTCATTCTTTGAGAGTTTGTTATGCGGTGCTTTTCAAGTTTCTTTTTTTTACATTTTTTTTTCTCTACTTTTCTTGTGGAGACTCTACAGGGAGGGATTAAAGTGATTTATCATTTGATGATAATAATAATAATATAGGAAAATGAAAATTTGTATCTTTCTAGATCAGATTTCATAACAAAAAAATAGATGCTTCCAAAAGAAATACAATGAAAAAAAAAAAAATTAAAAAATAATTTTTAAAAATATTATGAAAATAAATAACAAATAAAAAAAATCTACCTGTCAGCTCATTTGTCGTTTGTTATTGATTTTCTTAGTGTATTTTTTTCTGTGATGTTGTTAGTCTTCTTGAGGTTTTTTTTTTGTCTTTTTTGTTGTTACTTTGCTCCATTTCAGTCATGATCAAGAACACCTTATGCTTTAAAGCATTCCAGACATGACTGACCTACCGCCCCCACCCCCAACACACATATAATAGGTATTTCAGTGTAATCCTGGGTGTATAGTTAACAAGCTCACTTTGCAACCACATGGTTTTTGGTTCAGTCCCACTGCACAGCACCTTGAATGTCTTCTGCTTTAACCCCAGCCTGATCAAATTCTTGAGAGTGAATTTGGTTGGTGGTAGCCTTTTGTGTGTGTATGTACAGGGTCATCCCTCGGGTTGCTGATGCCCCAGGTAAGCTGAACTTCGGTGTGCACAAGCTGATGGTTGTGGAAATTTCCTTGTCTTTGTCATGCCCTCCTTGGTGCCCCCTAGCACATGGCACCTTAGTTGATTGCCCAAGCTTCCAGTACCTTGAGCTGGCCCTATGTGCATGTCTATATATATATATATATATGTATATATATATAAGCCACATAATGAGCAAATTAAAAAACACTTATGTTGGTGTGCCATGTAAAAAGCACCCAGTACACTCTATAAAGTGGTTGACAATAGGAAGGGCATCCAGCTAAAGAATCCGTGTCAAAAGAGACAACTTGAGTCTGCCTGATGCACCTCTCTGGCGTGCAACTTCCTGCCAAACTGTCCAAGCTATGCTAGCATGGAAAATGGACATCAAATGTTGATGATTGGTGTCCCGTATGGCACAGCCTTAGGGCTGAAATATATAAAAGAATAAAAGTAGATATATATATAAAAATATATATTAATAATCTGTTTTGAATGGCACAATAATGCACTATAATAACAATAATGGACTATAATAAGTAGTGTAATTTAATCATCCCTAGTCTGACATAATATTTTGGAATATAAAAATTCCTTCTTCAGATATCCCTAGTGATTGATTGAGTCACTGCTACAATCGATTTTTCAACTGCTTTTTTTTCCCCCCTTTCTTCCTTCTTCCTTTTTTCCCTTCCTTGGAAGTGTCTCTGCTGGTTATACAACACAATCTGTGTCTTTATATTTTCGAACAAGGGAATCTAGCTCCCCCACTCAGCTCAAAACAATATCTGTGTATCGCAAAACAATATCTGTGTAACCTGGAAATCACGATACACGGGTATTGTTTTGCGCTGAGTGGGGGTGCTAGATTCCTTTGCTTGAAAATATAAGGACACAGATCATGTCGTATAGCCAGCTGGAGACGATGTCTCCTGAGGCTAAATTACAGCAACATTCATTCTAAACCAGGACTGCCATGTTATGTTGGCAAAAATCTTTATTCCAGATGATTTGTTGATAAGGAAATGCCTGAAAACATCACTGTGTGTAGTTCAACTTAGTGCCAAATATAAACATTTACACACACACACTTGTGCTCATATTCATACGCATATAATGCCATGGAGTATAACTGGACCCAAACTATATGGTTGCAAAGTGAACTTTGCAACTGCACAGTCACACCGGCATTTCACTTCACTTTTCTATCACTCTGCTATTTTACCATTCAAAGACTTAATGTTCAAAGAATCAACTATTTTCCCTTCCCAGCAGCATTAGTTCTATGCACAACCATCTCTCATTTGATTCATTATTTTAGTTGAAAAACTTCAATGCCATTCTGTTCTTTGTTCACTCCAAAGAATCTAATAATTTTTCATATCCATTTTCATTTTGTTATCTCTTGCTACTCTATGCACTTGCTGATTTTAGTTGAAATACTAAAATATTGTTAGCCTGCCTCTTGATATTCCAACATACTACTGTAAATTTTGTTGCTGTTATATTTTAGCCCCTGGTCAGCCCTAAGTGAATAAATTTTATGATTACAGGCATTTCAGCCGTGATCTTCATTTATAAAAGTTCTATTCCTTTTTAGTCTTTCAAGTTACAGGGCAACTCCACAAGTGCTGGTGCCACACAAAATGCACACACCACATTCTGTAAAGTGGTCAGTGTTAAAAATCATAGAAACCATGCTAAAATTGAGACACTGGAGCACAATCTGGGTCTCTGGTTCATCAAAGCCTGTCAAACCATCCAACCCCTGACAGAATGGAATGCAGATGCAAAATGATGAGGATTATGGTGATGTTTCTTGGACTATATTTTCTAATGGATCCTACTTTTTTTTTTAAAGATGAGGCATGTGATCTGTTGGTGATTTGGCTGCTACTTCTGGCAGATAGAATGTCTTGAAGTTCCATCATGGCTTCATACACATGTGTGCATGTGTATGTGCATAGTGTTAGTAAGCTGTCCAAGAAGTTCAAATAATTTAGTGATGGCAGTGATATTGGTATCATTGATGACAGAATTGTTGTTGTTACTGTTGTCACTGATGTTTTACCAATTTATTTATAATATTTACAATAAATATAACATGAATTCAAATACAGACCTACTTTCTTTCAAGATGACTTGGTTTTGTTTCTTGTTTTTGTTGTACAACACTAAAATTCATTTGTTTTATGATTTCTGTTTTTCTTTTCTTCCTAACATAATTTATTCAAACTTTTAATGGAGAAATTTAAATTAGTCCTATAGAATTGAAAAAAAAAAATGGCATAAGAAAATAAAATAAGAAAAAAAATTAAAATATATTGATTAATTATTAATTCTCTAAATGACAAACTAAGATGACCATAACATTGAGGTTATCAATAATCAATAATTTAACAGCAGAAATACTTAATAGACAATTTTATGCATCAGAGAACTAAACAAAAACAGCAAAAAAAAAAAAAAAAAAAATGTATGTGTAGATTAACATTCACTTGACTCATTAAAGAGTTTTTTAATTTTCTTCATTTACTGAAGATAATATTAATAATTGTTTTTTTTTTTTAAGTCTGGTATTTTTATTTTATTTTATTTTATTTACTATATTCATGGCACAGAGCTATTTCTTAGGAATGTAACAATTTTGCAAAGTAATTTGATTGCAACTGTTTTAATTCCCAGTTACAATTATTTTGCTCATTCCAGTGATAAATGCTACTGATCAGATGAATGAACATTACAAATCCAGATTGTGGGGAAGTGGGCTTTGCATGAAGTATATGGTCAGTGACATCATGTGACTGGCCAGGGGTCTTGCCAGAAAGACAGGAACAAGGAAGGTCACTTGAGCTGAAGGACAACTACTGTGGGCTTTTTTGCTGTTCAGGGAATTTGCCATTGGGTTTAAGCCAGAGGTTAGGCAAGTAAGGCTCTCACAGATATACTCCATTTGAAAAGAATCAACTTCATGAGAGGACCCACAATGTAGGTGAGATACATCCCCCACCCCCATACCACACAGTTCTTTAGTACTTCCACAACCAGAAAAGTAATGTTAAACATAATGTAAAACAAGTAAAGAAGAAGGATTAAACACTGATAACAAGATAAATAAAATGCGCAGGACAAAGAAACACACATACAGGGATTTGCTTCCCAACCACATGGTTCCAGGTTCAATCCCACTGCGTGGTATCTTGGGCAAGTCTTCTACAATAGCCTCAGGCTGACCAAAGCCTTGTGAGTAGACTTGGTAGACAGAAACTGAAAAGGTGGCGAGCTGGCAGAAACGTTAGCACACCAGGCAAAATGCTTAGTGGTATTTCGTCTGCCATTACGTTCTGAGTTCAAATTCCACCGAGGTCAACTTTGCCTTTCATCCTTTCAAGGTTGATAAATTAAGTACCAGTTACACACTGGGGTCGATGTAATCGACTTAATGCCTATGTCTGTCCTTGTTTAGCCCCTTGTGGGTAATAAAGAAATAGGTATTTCGTCTGCCGTTACATTCTGAGTTCAAATTCTGCCGAGGTCGAGTTTGCCTTTCATCCTTTCAGGGTCGATAAATTAAGTACCAGTTATGCACTGGGGTTGATGTAATCAACTTAATCCCTTTGTTTGTCCCTTCTGTGTGTAGCCCTTGCGGGCAGTAAGGAAATAAGAAACTGAAAGAAGCCTGTCATATACATGTATATATTTATGTGTGTGTGTCTATGTTCATCTGTTCCCCCTACCATCGCTTAACAACTAATGTTAGTGGGTTTATATCCCCGTAACATGGCGGTTTGGCTAAAGAGATTGATAGAATAAGTATTAGGCTTACAAAGAGTAAGTCCTGAGGTCGATTTCTTCAAGTAAAAACCCTTTAAGGCAGTACTCCAGAATGGCTGCAGTCAAATTACTGAAACAAGTAAAAGAATAAAAGAATATTACACTGTTCAACTCAGCTTTTAACTGAAGGTCATGGCAGTTTGAGTACATTATCAACATGATTGTTCTCTTCAGAGTGCCAGTAGATTTATAACAAATGCTTCAGGGTTGGACACCAAGACAGGACAACAACAACCATGTAAAAATGAGCAAAACAAAATTAGATGTAACATATTTAAAAAGTGTAAATGTTATGAAAGGCATGCAAAATATTTAGTCTGTGTGGCTAAGATAACTAGAATACAGAACAAAGTGACAAAGATTACTAAAACGGTGAAAATTTTTGGACAAGAATGTCAACAAAGATTGCTGGATGTTAGCAATTGAACAAAGACATAAAAAAGAGAAAAAGCAGAGGATGAAAAGGTAGTTAGTAAAGCCAAGAAGAAAAAGAAAGAAGCATGCATAGGCAGTAAAATATGAATTATAGGAAATCAGAACATCATGAGGAAGGCTAGAAATGGAGGACAGGAGAGAGAGAGAACAAAAGTCAGAGAGAATGAAGGAAAAAATAAGAAAGGAAATGAGGAAAAGAAGATGAAAGGAGCAGAAATGATGGCTTCTGAGAAATAAAAAAAATGTGTGAACAAACTATCACTGTGGTGTTACGATTAAACAGAAGAAAAAGTAAGCACAGGTAACAGGTAATTCACAATGGACAAGAAAAGTCACAAACATGATTACCACACTCCCCTCGTAAACTCTTGACCAAAGATTGAAACAATTTCAACATATTATCAGCAAGATTACTCCAAGAAATGGTGTTGTGATGACACTACAAAAGGATGAGACATGATAAGTACACAAAAATTCACAAAAGTACAACAGTCCTAACAAAAAGGACTCAAAATTAATGGATGCTTATGTGTGTATAATTATAAGTGTGTGTGTGTGTGTATGTATCTATATTTTATTTTATTTTCTCTATCTGCTTATTTCTGTGTTCCTTTCTGTTGAAGAGCGTAGGCTCGAAACGTAAAAGACTTTCTCATTTCCCAAGCATTAAACTAATACATCTGTTTGTTGTTTACACACCCATCTTCATCTTTTGGCTTGCATTTTGTAAATTCCAACTATCTATCTATCTATCTATATATATATATATATAAATATATATGTATGTATATATATTTCGATGACTGGCATCCGTGCTAGCGGGGTGCAAAGAGCACCATACGAGTGTGATCGTTGACAGAGCGGCTATTCGAGTATGATCGTTACCGGCATCGCCTTACTGGCACTTATGTCTGTGCTAGTAGGGTGTCAAGAACACCATCTGAGCGTGATAGTTGCCAGAGCAGCCAACTGGCTTCCATATCCATGGAACGTAAAAGGGCACCATTCAAGTGTGATCGATACCAACGTCGCTTTACTGGCACCTGTGCCGGTGGCATGAGTAAAAAGATTCGAGCGAGGTCATTGCCAGTACCGCCTAACTGGCCCCCCGTGCAGGTGGCACGTAAAAAGCACCCACTACACTCTTGGAGTGGTTGGCATTAGTAAGGGCATCCAGCTGTAGAAACTCTGCCAGATCAAGACTGGAGCCTGGTGCAGCCATCTGGTTGCCAGACCTCAGTCAAAATCGTCCAACCCATGCTAGCATGGAAAACAGACGTTAAATGATGATGATGATGATGATGATGATGAAAATCCAAGGATCTAAGTGTTGGGTGTTTGTAAGTTTTGAGCAGTCCATGGTAGATATAAAAAAACCACATACAGGAACAATGATAATTTATTGGCATCAAAGGTTGTGTGAATGATGAAGATAGATTTATTTATCAATATGACTTCCATATGACTATGGCTGTTTTGTAACCAATAATTGCTATATGATTCTCTGAATCTATATTTTTATACCACTGTTTTATTTGATATACACACACACACACACACACACATATACATACACATATACATACACACACACAGCAATAAAAATCAAACAAATAAGACAAGATTACGAGGTAAATAGGCGACAAACCAATAATACACGGAGTCAAATAAGTAAAAGTATAGAATTATCAATAAAAAAAAAAATAAAGAATTGTACAAGGAAGATAATAAATATTCCTAAGAAAGAAACAGAAAAGCATCTAGCAATTCAAGTGATATCCTTTATCAAAGAGAACAAAAGAATTAACAATGGCAAGGGAAAGAAAAAAATATGTTACCAAATTTAAGACATTTTTACATGGTAAGTCTGACATAGAGTGAAAGCTGGAGTGACTAATAACATAGTCAGAGGTGGAAGACGTATCTAGGCCATGGAGTTTATGTGAAGAAAGAGGGCAGGAAAGAGAAAAACAGAATATGAAAGGAGAGTGAGAGAGAGAGGGACAAGCAAAGTGAGAAACTTCAGAAGGAGACTGCCACCAACAAATCAACATGTGACTGCTGATGTATGAAATATGATGTTAACAGTTAAAATTTTTAAAAATCCTTTGGCTGCTTTTGTCTAAGTCAATGGTTCTCAAACATTTTTTTTGCCTATTGGCTCATTTGACTCTTATTTCACTTCACTGGACCCTAACAAACATTTGGAGGCTGTGTGGTAAGAAGCTTGCTACCCAACCATGTGGCTCTGTGTGGCACCTTGGGCAAGTATCTTCTACCGTAGCCTCATGACAACCAAAGATTTGTGAGGAGATTTGGTTGACAGAAACTGAAAGTTTCAGTGGCGAGCTAGCAGAAACTTTAGCATGCCGGGTGAAATGCGTACCCGTATTTCGTCTGCCACTATGTTCTGAGTTCAAATTCCACTGAGGTCAACTTTGCCTTTCATCCTTTCAGGGTCGATAAATTAAGTACCAGTTATGCACTGGGATTGATGTAATCGACTTAATCCATTTGTGTGTCCTTGTTTGTCTTCTCTGTGCTTTGCCCCTTGTGGGTAGTAAAGAAATAGGTATTTCATCTGCTGCTACGTTCTGAGTTCAAATTCTGCTGAGGTCAACTTTGCCTTTCATCCTTTCAGGGTCAATTAAATAAGTACCAGTTACACACTGGGATCGAAATAATCAACTTAATTCATTTGTCTGTCCTTGTTTGTCCCCTCTGTGTGTAGCCCCTGGTGGCAGTAAAGAAATAAGAAACTGAAACAATAATATGTGTGTGTGTGTATAATATATATGTGTGTGTGTATGATATATGTGTGTGTGTGTGTATGTGCTTTGTGTCTGTATATGTCTCTTCACACTGCTTGACATTTGGTGCTGGTTTGTTTACATCCTTGTAACTTAGCAATTCAGCAAAAGTAACTAACAGAATAAGTATGAGGTTTTAAAAATATAAGAAGACCCTTACTCTGCAGCAAAAGTATTAAGACTGATCCTTCTGAGGGTGTAAAGCACTCTTGGCAGTGCCACATAAAAGCACTCATATGGTAACATGTAAAAGCATCCATGTAGTGCCATGCGGTGTCATGTAAAAAAACACCCAGCACACTCTGTAAAGTGGTTGGCGTTAGGAAGGGCATCCAGTCATAAAACCCGTGCCAAATCAGACTGGAGTCTGCTGCAGCTCCCCAGCTTGCCAGCTCTGGTCACACCATCCAACTCATGCCAGCATGGACAACAGATATTAAAGGATGATGATGATGATGAAGAAGAAGTACTGGGGTTGATATATTTAACTAAAAATTCTTCAAGGTGGTGCCAAAGAATGGTATCTGTCTAAAGACTGAAACAAGTAAAGGATTAAAGAAAAGATTATATTTTTATACTTAAATATTATTAGAAATATAAAAAAAAATTAGTTAAAATATTTCATGCATTCATCATCATCATCATCATTTAACGTCTGTTTTCCATGCTAGCATAGGTTGGATGGTTCAACCGGGGTCTGGGAAGCCAGGAGGCTGCACCAGGCTCCAGTCTGATCTGGCAGTGTTTCTACAGCTGGGTGCCCTTCCTAACGCCAACCACTCTGTGAGTGTAATGGGTGCTTTTTACATGCCACTGGCATGGGTATCACAACTACAGTTTCCATTTGATTTTGATTTTGATGTTGATGTACTTGACTCAATAGGTCTCCTCAAGCAGAGCAGGTCGCCCTACGATCCAAGGTAAGCATTGTAGAGGTATAATCAATTTATTGCACATAAATTTTAACAGCAAAATTTTATGTGGACCCCTATCCCCTGGGCCATGTGGATTCTGATTGAGAAACACCGGTACTAATGGATGCAATTAGTATATAAGAAACAATACAAATGTCCTATTTCTTTACTACCCACAAGGGTCTAAACACAGAGAGGACAAACAAGGACAGACAAAGGGATTAAGTTGATTATATCGACCCCAGTGTATAACTGGTACTTAATTTATTGACCCCAAAAGGATGAAAGGCAAAGTTGACCTCGGCAGAATTTGAACTCAGAATGTAACGGCAGATGAAATATGGCTACACATTTTTCCCAGTGAGCTAACGTTTCTGCCAGCTCGCCACCTTACAAATGCCCAATGTATTCATTTCATTTCTTTATAATGAGACTGTGAAGGTCTAGAAATGTTGAATATGGATTTAGAAACTCTAATGTTCCAAACCAACCATAAAAAGTTAAGAAGACTATACGAAAAAAATCTAAAATAAACAAGATAAAACTTGAACATAGTCAAGCATTTAATGAAACATATATACAGCTAGCTACCTAGCTAGATAGATAGAATAGATCGTCATTATCATCATCATCATTTTACATAAATTTTTTATGCTTGTATGAACACATCCATAAATGCGCACGCATGTGCCAGGGGGACAAAAGAAATAAAGTAATTGAAAGAATTTAATGATGAAAAAAAATGGTAAAACTTTACACTTTTATTTCTTTCTACTTATTATCTTACTTACCTCCCTTATTTCGGTTATATTCGTTTCAGTTGTAAAGGAATATTGCTGGACTATTGTAGTTCCAGCTCCGACTGTGTATGTGTTTGTATATGTATATGTATATGCGAATATGTTTGTGCACATGTGTATGTATGTATGTATGTATGTATGTATGTATGTACTGTTTTTTGGGGAAAAAAAAATGAAATGTTATTTATATTTATCTAATACAGAATTTTCTGACAAGCAATAGTATGAAGACAATTTCCTCAGTAGAGTTAATGTGGACTTACCAATTTACTTATTCTGTTTAAATGTGTGTGTATATGTGTGTGTTTATATAAGTGTGTCTATATCTATCTATCTTTATGTGTATATATATATATATATATATATACACATATATGTATATATATATATACATATATATGTTTATATATTTATATGTGTGTTTATATATGTGCATATATCTACATATATATATATATGTTTATATATTTGTATATGTGTGATGTGTGTATTTAGTTTTAGTT
>NC_043005.1:58052575-58060075 GCF_006345805.1 Octopus sinensis | reverse complement strand
AAGTAAATTATTTTACTTTACCCTATTTTTATATATATATATATATGTATATATATATATATATGTATGTATGTGTATATGTTTGTGTGTCTGTGATTGTCCCCACAACATCGCTTGACAACCGATGCTGGTGTGTTTACATCCCTGTAACTTAGCGGTTCAGCAAAAGACACCAATAGAATAAGTACTAGGCTTACAAAGAATAAGTCCTGGGGTCGATTTGCTCGACTAAAGGCGGTGCTCCAGCATGGCAACAGTCAAAAGACTGAAACAAGTGAAAGAGTAAGAGATTATCACCACCACCATCATCATCATCATCATCATCATCATCATCATCATCATCATCATCATCATCATTATTATCTTTGTATAATTTTTATGCTATATCAAGGGATTAAGGGGCAAATTAAAATTTGTTTAAGGGGTTTCAGTTCTTTCTCTCTCTTCTTTTCTCTCAAGAATTTTAGTAATGTGACATATAAAAGCTTTGCAAAATATTTTCACAAACTATTTATGGTCTTTTGTCATGGAATCAAGGAGGAATTAGAACACTGAGCAAATGAAAATTTGGTAAAAGATTTTTTTTTTCTCAATGTGGGGAAAAAATGAACACAACAAATGATAAAAGATTTGCCAAGATCTTTTGGGGATATTTGATGTGTTTCCTTTATTATACAATAATAGGAAAAAGCAACGGTGAAGAATATGGTGTAATATTTGTTATAGAAAAGCATTTATTTAACACTTTAGCAAAATATTTGACAAAATTTTATTGTGGTTGTTATTCATGAAGGAATTATAGATGGTGGGTGTGTAGAATAAGCATTTAAAGAAAACTCTTATGAACACATTCGGAAAATCCTTTCTTCACTTTTTCCTTTTTTGTTGTGTATGTGTGTGTATCATGGAAAATTGGCCTGAGAAATTTGGCAAAGAATTTCATAAAATCTTTCTGACTCTCTCTTTACTCTTTTTTTTACTCTTTTTACTTGTTTCAGTCATTTGACTGCAGCCATGCTGGAGCACCGCCTTTAATCAAGCAACTCGACCCCAGGACTTATTCTTTTGTAAGCCCAGTACTTATTCTATCGGTCCCTTTTGCCGAACCGCTAAGTAACATGGACATAAACACACCAGCATCGGTTGTCAAGCAATGCTAGGGGGACAAACACAGACACACAAACACACGCATATATATATATATATATATATATACATTTATACGACGGGCTTCTTTCAGTTTCCATCTACCAAATCCACTCACAAGACTTTGGTCGGCCCGAGGCTATAGTAGAAGACACTTGCCCAAGGTGCCACGCAATGGGATCGAACCCGGAACCATGTAGTTGGTAAACAAGCTACTTACTACACAGCCACTCCTGTGCCTGTTTAAGTTTATTATTGAAACATATTGTAAAGTGACGGGGAAAAAATGTTGCATAAATATTTGCAGAGATTATATTAGTTAATTTATGGTGATGGTATTAAACTGAATAATGGATTACTTCTGCTATATGGTATCTAAATAATATTTATTATAAGCATTAGATATCCTGGAAATTGGTAATACTTTTCCTAAGAAAATCTATAGCTTAAATGTTTCAAAAAAAAAAAAATTATCTCATCATCTTCATGGAAACCTTATATATTTCATCACTTCATCATAACCACCAATGTCATCAGTACCGTCTGAGCTTATGAATGATCTATGTAATATTTTTGTAATAAATGAACAACTTTAATTGTTGTACGTATGGTTAGGTAAGTCTTGTTTCAATAGTGAAAGCTGGGATTGCAGTACTTTCTACCTCCTCAGTGACAGCCATAGCTGCAGTAGCTCTTGTATTGTAATGCATAGTGGATACTTCCAAGAACCATTTATATAGAACCTCTTTGTTATTGCCCAGCTTGTATTTATTGCTTATAAAGAATATAAGCATAAATATAAACTAGGCAACAACAGTGCCAATCACAATTCACATCATTCCAGAAGTTGCCTACTGTATTTAGAAAAAAAAAGATATTACGTTGTAATGCAACAGCTATGCCTACACAATAATAGAAAAATAAATACCCATGGAAAGTAGTAGTAGTAGTAGTAGTAGTAGTAGTAGTAGTGGTGGTGGTGGTGGTGGTGGTGGTGGTGGTAGTAGTAGTAGTAGTAGTAGTAGTAGTAGTAGTAGTAGTAGTGTGTAAAAACATAGTCATACAACATGCACATATACATTATCATTTTTCTTCCTTTGATATTAGCTACATAACAAACAACTGCTGGGTAACAACAAGAGGCCTAGGGCAGGCATTGCTGTGTAAATATTATTATCTCATACAGCTTCTGGTCCTGTTGGGTTTTTATACTTGGCTCAAATAATATCAGAGAGAAGAAAATGTTTCCAGTATATAGATTACAAGGACAAGAACTTATGTAGAATGTGAGTCATATTGTTTCATATTTACTTCTTGATTTTATATATGCTAGATTCTTCTGGGAATTCTTTCAAGAAAGTCACTGACTTTTTAATGAACCCTAGTGTTCCTGTCACAACTGATATTTTTTCTGTCTTCGGGGTCACATCCTGTTTATTTAAATTTCTCACCTGCACAAGGATGACACACAAATTCATGAAACGATCCATATTTTTTCAATGAAGATGCTCCAGCATGATTGCAGCTTTAAAGTTGAAACATGTTAAAAAATTAAAGAGTTTATATTTGGTAAATTTATCATAATTTTGTCAGATGATATTGTAATATCTATAAATATGAAGTTCTCGTGTTTGGTATCTTAAATGACAATATTTTGGCAATTGGCATTAATTGTGTAATTAGTGTGTACTATAATGTCCTGATCAAAGGATAGGGATGTTGTTACTTTCAACTTTTGGTTTAGGTTGGTGTTCATACCAACTTTTTGTGATATCTATTCTTGGAACCAAAGTAATACAGTTTTGCTTCTGTTATTGTATAAGCATAGCTGTTGCATTCATCTTCATCATCATCATCATTTAACATCTGTTTCCCATGCTGGCATTAGTTGGATGGTTTGACAGGAGCTGGCAAGACTAGGAACCATATCTGGCTCCATTGTCTGTTCTGGCATGGCTTTCCACAGCTGGACGTCCTTCCTAAGACCAATCACTATTATTATTATTATTATTATTATTATTATGATTATTATTATTATTATTATTATTATTATTATTATTATTATTACTGAGTGAGAGAGCAACACATGCCATCAAAGTGGCACTGGGGTACAAATATATGAAGCCTAGTATACCCATCATGACTACCTGTCTGATAAGGATACACCAGGCACATGCATCACAACTATATGTGCATGACAAAGTGATCTCATATCAAGATAAACAGAACATGACCTTGCAGGTGGGGCCCAGTTAGAATTTTCTTCAGGTTGAGTAGCCCATCCTGCTCAAAAGGTCCCTGAATAAAGATTGTTAAAGGATGCTGAATGAAACACCCATGTTTCCAGAGGTGAATTATCCAAACTCAAGAATTCTTCTCAATTCATGGCTATAATGCTTCCCAACTACTTGTGCTCATGATCAGAGATGCACATATCATCAGCCACTAAAGCCCTGTACAAAGATTGGTTGCTGAAAAAAATGTTAGAAATTGCATCACACATTCATGTATTGATTGCTGTGCACAGAACTTGTAATATATTCATCTATCTGCATGCATATAATCTTTCATGTCTTCAAGATGACATCTATAAAACACATGTAACAAAGGAAGCAGCTCCCACATAGATAAAGTTTTGAGTTGCTGAATAAGTGATTTCTTGAAAATAAGACCATTAGGGTAGGATATAACAAATCCTTTATGTAGGAGATGAAATATTTTTGGTCAGTTGGCAGCTGAAAATTCCACAATAAATGTCAATAGAAGTGTCTGTAGGAATTCACTTATTCTAATTTTTTATTTGAAGTCTGTACTAGGATGATATATTTCTGCAAGAGAAAGAAATCACACATTCTGGAGCCATTAATGTAAGGAGAAGTGTGTTCCTAACAAACCAATTGATCTTATAATTTTCAATATCATCATTCTTCAAACTCTAGATAAATTTGGTTAGAGAAGTAATAAGGCATCTTTTTGAGTATTTGAATGTGTACATATATCATCACCATTGTTTAGCATCTGCTTTCTATGCTGACATGGGTTGATGGTTTGACATGGAGCTGACTAGCATGAAGCAGTCCAAACTCTAACTATCTGATGTGGTATGGTTTCTACAGCTTGATGCCCTTCCTAATGCCAGCCACTTAGCAGAGTGTGCTGGGTGCCTTTTACATGCTTTTAAAGTGGTACCAGCACCTTGAAGGACAAGCCTGTATGTGTGGAAGACAGTGATTGTATTTAGCTTGACATATCTTATCAAGTACAGCAAACTGTCACATCTCCCGGTCCCTTGTTATTTCCTCAGTGAGGCCCCATGTCCGAAGATCCCTTTTTACCACATCATCCCACATCTTCCTGGGACTACCCTCTCCATAGGTACCCTTCACAATTTGAGCTCAGTACTTCTTTAAGCAGCTGTTCTCGTCCATATACTGCATGAATTTTTGAAAGACATTTTCAGTAAGCCTTATATAGCTTTTTGTAGTACTTATCCTCTGCAAGACTGATTCTAATTCAATAAATTAATACCTTAAAAAAACACCATCGACATGGCAAGTATTGTCTTTGTAACAATTACTCAGAGAAGAGTTTTGCATGTTCACACAGGAACAGTTTCTTCTGTTTATTCTAATTATAAAGCAATGAACATTTTCATGCAACTGTAGCTCACTTTGAGGCTATTTCTTTTTCTATAACAGTCTTATGATATCTGCGAATGGAGGAAATGTTTATTCATAAAATTTAAGAAAGACCTGACAACATTAGAATGAACATTTAACCTTTAGAGGAGTGAACCCCATATTTTATTTCACATTTCAGTGTTTATGATTCTCAATGTCATTCTCAGTGCAATGTATACAGTTTTCAAGACTATTGTCTTTTAATGCATCATTGTATTGTTAAAATATAAAATATTCTTCATCTGAGAATACAATGCATTGTTAAAGCATTCCTAATCTGAGAATAAGATGGATTTATACTTACAGACATCATAAACCCTTAGGCGTTCATATTACTCTGCCAAATTTAATACTTATTCATTTACATTATCATCATTTAACGCCCATTTTCTATGCTGACATGGGTTGGACAGTTTGACAGGGGCTTGCCAACCAAAGAGCTGCACCGAATTCCAATTCTCTGTTTTGGCAGGGTTTCAATGGTTGGATGCCATTCCTGACACCAACCACTTTGCAGAATGCACTGGGTGCTTTTTACATGGCACCAGCACTAGTGCTATTATGTGGCACCAACATGGGTGTTACATACATGGGGATACCTGCATAGGTAGCACTAGTACAAGTGCTTTTTACGAGGCACCCACATGCATACTTTATACATGACACCAGTATGGTACTTTTTACATGGTACAGAAATGGATGCTTTTTACAAGGCACCAGCATCTGTGAGCTCACAAGAGAGAAGGAATGGAAGGCATGGCTGTAAAAGACATGCCTGTATTTATGGATTGTTTTGAATTAATCAAGCTCCAAAATTTCGATATGATTGTTTATTTTCAGAATGACATTGTAGGGTAGGTGTGAGAGGCTAGTTCGGGCATAAATCAAATAGAATATTTGGGCTGAATATGGCTGGTTTAAATGCTGAAGTGTTAAAATATAATGAAATTATTGTATACAGCGCTCAGGTGCACCACAACTTGTCAAAAGTGCATATAAAACATATGCAGTAATGTACAAATGTCTGGGAAGTAAACAGTGTATGAGTCAGAAAGCATTTCTCAGAAAAGCATTTTCTTAGGGTTATTGGGATATGCTTGCAATTTATACAAATGAATGAAAATTTCTTATTAGTTTTACTACAAGAACAACATTTAGCAGCAATGCCTAAATCTAAAGTTAAATCAAAGAAATTAACTATGTTTAAATTTATATTTACTGTGATCTTTGAATGTAACCCCTTTAATATGCTAACAAACTTCATCTATATCTATGATGTAAACCTTTCATCCTTTGCAAAATGATTAATCCATCATCAGGATAAGAGCATTACCTCTTTGAAAGTAAACATAAGCTATACAGTCCTATTAACTCACTAACTTCAATCTAATTGTATGATCCCGTGATTAAATCAGATAATTTTCTGGCCACTGCATTTAGCAACAAACATACTATGGTAATACAACACATATTTCTTTGGAAGCTTAATAATATTCATATCAGTATTACTTATTAGAATAACACCTTTACAGAGTTATAAATTGTTTTGAAGAAAACTTTCAATTAGAATAACACCTTTACAGAGTTATAAATCGTTTTGAAGAAAACTTTCAATTATAGATGGATAGAACTCTATTATATCCAACTGTGAAAATTTACAAAGGTGCTTATTCTTGATATTACTATGCCACTTACTGATAGTTACATGATTATTCCATTATGTTAGAGAATCCAGCTGTTTATGTTAAAAAAATTGTGAAATCTAAGCTGTTTTTAGTGATTACCACTGTCATTTTTGCCAGTTTATTAATCTGGAATTTGTATTGGCAAGAAAATTATCTTTATGGTCTTTAAAAATACTGTATGATGCACAAATGTGCAAACACACAGATGCACACATTCCCATGGATAACATATAAAATGTAAAATATAAAATTTCTTTTTATTGATAAGTAAAACACAGCCGAACTTCAAACAGAATCGTAGAGCTGTCTTTTTAGGCAGATATACAAAACCAAAGTAAACCAGATGAAAATTAAAAAGATAAAAAGCTCAGCAGATTCAGCCTCACTGCATTATGCCTTGGGCAAGTCTCTCCTTCAGTAGCCCTGGCTAACTAATATCTGGTGAGTAGATTTAGAACATGGAAACTGTGTGGAAGCTCAATTTGTGTGTGTGTGTGTGTGTATTTGTGTTTGTATTTGACCTCACCTCAGCACTTGACAAGTGATGCTGGGGTTATTTTTTTAAAAATCCCTATAATTTAGCAGTTAGAGAATGAGAATCAGACTTAAAAAATAGGTACTGCAGTAGCCTACAACATGATGAAAAGTCCCCCTACCAGACACCCCTAGCTATGCTAGTGCTTCACGGGATTGTCTAGTGTCAATAGGTTATGGACGTTAGGGTTTGTTTTGGTTTTTCAGATTTCAGTGGTCACACATCACAATAGATTAAGTAGACAGTTCAAAAATGCAGAAGGTTGATTATATAGAATAATGACTCCAGAAAGTTCTTCTAAGGTCATGCAATTAAGAGAAGAACAAATTTGACTTTTATTGTACAAGTGAACTAAAGAATTAAAAAATTGTTGAAAAGATGCCAGTTTTGAAAAATGTGCTTGGTGAGGAAGTGGTCATTCCCCTTGTTTCCCTATTAGCTATGCCATTGCCAT
>NC_043005.1:58007575-58045075 GCF_006345805.1 Octopus sinensis | reverse complement strand
TTCAATTGATTACATCCGACGTTATAATTCAAATGCCCCAACTAACAGCGCGCCAAACTTTCACGGAAAACAAATACAGCATTTAGAAATAAATGCAGCATAATTAGCGAAACAATTGTCCCAAAATAATCTGTATTTTGTTATTTTTTATTTGCCCTGTCCGTGTGAGCTAACAATCGTACTGACTTTCATGGGAAACATGTATTTTTAGTGGTTGAAACCTTTTGGATTAACTGGTGCTAGAGTGAGCCATATAGTGACCACTCTCTTATATTTATTTTGTAAAAATATTATAATATATTATAAAATATTATAATAATCCAGGTTTCTCGGAGCACTAGGCCACTTGGTGTTGAATGGATATACTATTGAATTAGTATCTAATTCTCTCACCCTTATTAATTAATTATAATTATGCTGCATTTATTTCTAAATGCTGTATTTGTTTTCCGTGAAAGTTTGGCGCGCTGTTAGTTGGGGCATTTGAATTATAACGTCGGATGTAATCAATTGAACCACACGCGTATTTATCGTTATGGTAAAATCTGGCGTGTGATTGAGTGGATTTCATCCAGATAGTTTTGGCCGATGAGCTACAAGTGGATTTTTTTGTAAGTAAAATTACATTTAATTCATTAATAGCGAAACAATTGTCCCAAAATAATCTGTATTTTGTTATTTTTTATTTGCCCTGTCCGTGTGAGCTAACAATCGTACTGACTTTCATGGGAAACATGTATTTTTAGTGGTTGAAACCTTTTGGATTAACTGGTGCTAGAGTGAGCCATATAGTGACCACTCTCTTATATTTATTTTGTAAAAATATTATAATATATTATAAAATATTATAATAATCCAGGTTTCTCGGAGCACTAGGCCACTTGGTGTTGAATGGATATACTATTAAATTAGTATCTAATTCTCTCACCCTTATTAATTAATTATAATTATGCTGCATTTATTTCTAAATGCTGTATTTGTTTTCCGTGAAAGTTTGGCGCGCTGTTAGTTGGGGCATTTGAATTATAACGTCGGATGTAATCAATTGAACCACACGCGTATTTATCGTTATGGTAAAATCTGGCGTGTGATTGAGTGGATTTCATCCAGATAGTTTTGGCCGATGAGCTACAAGTGGATTTTTTTGTAAGTAAAATTACATTTAATTCATTAATAGCGAAACAATTGTCCCAAAATAATCTGTATTTTGTTATTTTTTATTTGCCCTGTCCGTGTGAGCTAACAATCGTACTGACTTTCATGGGAAACATGTATTTTTAGTGGTTGAAACCTTTTGGATTAACTGGTGCTAGAGTGAGCCATATAGTGACCACTCTCTTATATTTATTTTGTAAAAATATTATAATATATTATAAAATATTATAATAATCCAGGTTTCTCGGAGCACTAGGCCACTTGGTGTTGAATGGATATACTATTGAATTAGTATCTAATTCTCTCACCCTTATTAATTAATTATATATATATATATATATATATAGTCAGTACAGATAAAGGGTGAAATATAATTAATTTAATAAAATCAACAAATTTCACCAAGTAGTCTTTCGGTATGGAAAAGGACCATATTCGGTAAAATTATATCTAATTATAACAATGAATAGCAACTTGTTGCAAAGACCCTCATTGTTATAATTATATATATATATATAAAACATTTACGACGTTTCTTTCTCTCTCTCTCTCTCTCTCTCTCTCCACACACACATACATACAGGAGTGGTTGTGGTAAGAAGCTTGTTTCTCAGCCACATGGTTCCGGGTTCAGTCCCACTATGTGACACCTCGGGCAAATGTCTCCTACTATAGCTTTGGGCCGACCAAAGCCTTGTCATAGACAGAAACTTAAAGAAGCCTGCCGTATATGTGTGTTTGTCCTCCCCACCATCTCTTGACCACCGACGATGCTGTGTTTATGTTCCCGTAACTTGTAGGTTCGGCAAAGAGACCGATAGAATAAGTACTAGGCTTACGAATAACAAGTCCTGGGGTCGATTTCTTCAACTAAAACCCTTTGAGGCGGTGCTCCAGCATCCGCCGCAGTCAAAGAATGAAAGAATATATATATATTGTAATATATTATTTCGTATTCATATATAATTTTATTTTATCTTTCTTATCGTTTTCATTAACCCCTGACTAATCCCTCAGCCCATCCTAGCGATAAACTTTACAAATGTAAACAACAGAACGAAAACAAACGTTAGTAGCTTGTATGTTGTCATGGTAGCAGTTCCGGTACACTATAGAATTCTGGGTAATGCCAATTTCACTGAAAGACGCCTGAAGTTTTCTTGAAGTAATTTTACCACTTTCAGGGTAGGTATTAAGTTTTGCTAATATTACATACATACATGCATCCAGTCATACATACATACGTACATACATACATAATACATACACACATACGTTGTTGTTTGGCACCAGGATAGTCCAGATAGAGTTGAATTAATGTTGAAAAGTGGTCCAGCCGTGACCATCCTGCCTTATATTTAATCAAGTCTTCATATATCTGCGATTGGTTATGTAATATGTCGATCCCCATTCTTTGTAGGCAGAGTGTGATTTGAGTCATGTTTGGCTATTGTTTTGAGCAAGTCGAGCAGTAACAGAGAAGTTTCTTCATTATATCACAATTATGTGTAATTATGTAATTATTGTTTTGAAAGAAATAGAGAATCATCCGAGACTGCATGAGAAATATAGAACTGGGCAGGACAGCGTGGGAGCCTCTCTGTACTCGATAGACACGCTAGAAATAGCAGCAAAATCGATTGATTCTTATATTTCACTTTCAAAGCCTTTTTCCTTCTTCACAACCAATCGAGAACATAAAACTCCCCCCCCCATTTTATCTTCTTCTTCTTCTTTATAAACCTATTTACGTCTATGTTTTATTGTAACATGAGAATTTACTTCACATTTTTCCACCCCAATACGTAGTTTTAACTTACAAGTTCCCTTCTGTGTATCATCTAGTTGTGTAAGCCAATGTTTTCATTCACTGCTTTTTGGAAGTAAAAGATGTTTTAGTTACACGTTTGGGCACGTAACACTTACCTACCTCGAAGCACGCGTTTAACGTTTATGCTGTTTCGCTTTGGGAACGTTTAGCATGTCCACTAAATTATATTTTCAAAGTTTATTTATTTACGAAGAAATGCACTTTTTACAATAATCCGATAGCATAAAAAAAAAGTCTCTGTCTATTTTATTATTAATAAAGTCTTTGATCGTATATTATACTTATTATTCTCTACTACTAACTTTATTTCCAAATACTGTCAACTGTTTATCGTTGTTACCAAGGACACGAGTAGCGTCAAACGTGGCGGACGATTGATTATCTACGCGCGCGCGAGAGAGAAAGTAAAATAAGTAGTGTTGTGAAGAACTATGTTATGTATGTGTGCTTGTGTGAGTAAACACTTGGAAGTAAAAAAAAGCGGTGTATTGTCAGAATTGTTAGGGTGTCGGACAATGTGCCTTGCGGTATTCATATACGGCCCTTTGCATTCTAATTTAAAATCCCACCATGGTCAATTTTAGAACGGCCCTCTTTTACTCTTTTACTTGTTTCAGTCATTTGACTGTGGCCATGTTGGAGCACCGCCTTTAGCCGAGCAAATCGACCCCAGGACTTATTCTTTGTAAGCCTAGTACTTGTTCTATCGGTCTCTTTTGCCGAACCGCTAAGTTACGGGGACGTAAACACACCAGCATCGGTTGTCAAGCGAATGTGAAGATCAGAGGTAAGGGTTGTGGGCCACTTCGAACAGGTGTAAGAAAATTATTCATCCACTTTCCCATAAGAGTTTTCTTTTATTCTTTTACACGTTTAAGTCATTTGATTGCGGCCATGCTGGAGTACCTCCTTTAAGAGTTTTAGTATAAGAAATTGACATTAGGACTTATTCTTTGTAAGCCTCATACTTATTCTAACGGTTTCCTTTGCCGAACCGCTAAGTTACAGGGACATAAACACACCAACATCGGTTGTCAAGCAGTGGTGGGGGAGACAAACACAGACACACATAAATATACATGTATATGTATACATACGACGGGCTTCTTTCAGTTACCATCTATGAAATCCACTCTCAAGGCTTCGCTTGGCCCAAGGCTGTAGTAGAAAACACTTGCCCAAGTTGCTACACAGTGTGATTGAACCCAGAATCATGTGGTTGGGAAGCAAGCTTCTTACCACACAGCCACACCTGGACCTACAAATAAAAATAGGAAATGTCAGTTTGGTGTTACTTTCCAAGCCCCTCTTGTAAAACAGTTAACAGTTTCTGGTTTGAGAAAGTCCAAAAGTTATTCAGCAGTGTATTTGTTCATGAGGTCAAAGAAAAATAAGGGAGTGGAACCTTTGACATGACATCATGGAAATTGAACTAAATCATGAGTGGCTTAGGGATTGTGGCATACTCTCACTAACAAACAGGATCCTATGGTAACATTAGCTTTAGAAATAATTTATATTTCAGCATTTTTCATTTGTGTGTTTGGATCCACTGGTAACATGTCAGGACCCAACTCAAAGAGCTGAATAATCTAGGGATGGCATTACATTTGCATTTTTTTTTTTTTTTACTTTTAAGGGAAACGTTTTTAAGTTTGCTTCCTACCATTGGCTTCTGCTAGGCACCACCTTGGACAAGTATCTTCTACTATAACCAAAAGTTCTATCAAAGCCTTGTGAGTAGATTTGGTAGACAAAAACTGACAACAGCAGCTCATCAAGTGTGTGTGTGTGTGTTTGTGTGTATATATAGTCAAGACTATTGAAAAGGTTGCAAAAATTTTAGGAAAATAAAAATAAGGAATAAGTGGAAATTTTACCGGTGAGTGTGTTAAATTATAAGGCACAAAAAGAAAATTACTCTCCCCAGACACAACAGAATATGCTTCAACACACGAACTCATAAAGAATCTTGCAAACCAAATCCAAAAACGAAATATAAATATATATATATGTATACATGAAAGGTGCTGAAAGGTTCTTATCTTTAAGGGTATCATGAAAGGCCTAGTTGGAGGCTCAACCTTCCTCGATCTTTTACAGAGCTGAGAAAAACTGAAGGACTGCTGCATTATGTGTGAATCTGAGAGGGGAAAATGTTGAATATAATCATAATTAGCTGATCCTCCTGTATTTTCTTTTACCCAAAGCCAGGAACTTTTCAGTACTCCTTCATATATATATATATATATATATATATATATTCATTTCCAATATTCTGTGGAAACATGTTTGGCCATAAGGAAATATTATCTTGCTTCAAAATAGGTGAGGGTTGGTAACAGGAATGAAAATACTGTACTTTCCCTCCAACCACTTCCTGCATTAGTTAACTATGTGGCCTAAGTTACAGAAACTACTTGTTTTCCTCAAGTGAGCTGTCTGAAACAGCTTAGGGATTTCATTTCATGGGCATTCTAACTGATAACTACTTCTGTACATTTGCTACCTCATAAGTGATTGCTTTTGTGTACCAAAAACCTTGCTGCACCTTGTGTACCTATTCTTTGTTCTGAGTAAATGGTATTGTTTTGTTGATTGCTAATTTCTTACATAATGAGAGAAGCAGTTTATTAGGAGTACTGGGCAGGGTATCAAAACATAGAGAGACCAAGCAGAATGACATACACAAGCATCTCTCTATGAGAGCAGTGACTCCCAATAAGAAATGATTTAAGCCTTGAGGACTCATCCAACTGTTGCCTCCAGAGAAAGTAAACATAAAAATGATGATGATGAATGTTGACTTTTAAGCAGAGAATTGATTAATTGATTTAAGCATTAAAGTGTTGGATGAAATACTTTGTGCTATTTTGGGCCTTTACATTCTGAATTTGGATACCACCACGGTCGACTTTTTCATCCTTTCAAGGTTGATAAATAAAGTGCCAGTTTAGGATGGTGGGCTGGCAGAATCATTAGAGTACCAAAATAGGTTGCTTTGTTTATACATGTTCAACTTTGTATTTTAAGTTCAAATCCTGCTGTAGTCTAGCAGAGGTGTTAGACTATAGGATAAGATATCTTGTGGTATTTATTCTGACCTTTGTACTCCAAGTTAAAATCCCTCTGAGGTCAACTTTGTCTTTCAACTATTTGGGGTTAATAAAGTACCAGTTTAGGGCAGTGGGATAGCAAGACCATTAAACTTCTGAACAGTATACCTATTCAATCTACCGAGAGAGCAGACTATACTTGATTACTTTAATGGAATTTAACCTTTCAGGTTGTAGTCTAGACCAATCATTTTTGTGGGCTCCAAACATTTTTTTCCAACCATAATCAGGGCTAGGTTAACAATAAACAACAATTAATTTAATAATTAACATTTTCTACTTTATTTGTGTCTGTAATTTCAGTTCAGATATTTGAGAAGCCGTTTCAAAGAAAACGAGAATTATGCCAGTGTTCTCTTTGACTTATTAATTGAGAAGATATGAATACAAGTGATAGACACAGCTAGCTTTTAGTGATGACAAATTCAATGATTTCACAAATATCTAAGGTCATAATGTCATAATGGTCAGACAGTAAATATTGGAAAGTCTCTGAATATTTTCAATTATTCATAAGTGATTGACTCAAATATCTTGGTATCAATTTCTATTGATATTTAGAGATGCAGGCATGCCTGTATGGTAAGAAGTTTGCTTACCAACCGCATGATTCTGGGTTCAGTCCCACTGCAGTGTAGCTTGGACAAGTGTCTTCTGCTATTGCTTTCCACTGACCAAAGCCTTGTATGTGAATTTGGTTGACAGAAACTTAAAGATGCTTATTGGACACTAAACTCTGCTTGCAAAGACCTGTTGGGGCAAGTGAAATCAAAATCACATTCGATGTCTGGCACCTGTACTAGCGGGGTGCAAAGAGCACCATACGAGCGTGATCATTGACAGAACGGCTAACCAGCTTCCATGCTAGTGGTACATAAAAGGCACCATTCGAGTGTGATCGTTACCAGCGTCGCCTTACTGGCACCTGTGCCTGTGTTAGTAGGGTTCCAAGAGCACCATCTGAGTGTGATCGTTGCCAGAGCAGCCAACTGGCTTCCGTGCCAGTGGCACATAAAAGGGCACCATTCGAGCGTGATCGTTACCAACGTCACCTTACTGGCACCTGTACTGGTGGCATGTGTAAAAAGATTTGAGCGAGGTTATTGCCAGTACCGCCTGACTGGCCCCCGTGCCTGTGGCACGTAAAAAGCACCCACTGCACTCTCTGAGTGGTTGATGTTAGGGAGGGCATCCAGCTGTAGAAACCCTGGCAAATCAAGATTGGCATCTGGTGCAGCCATCTGGTTTGCCAGCCCTCAGTCAAAATCGTCCAACCCATGCTAGCATGGGAAGCGGACGTTAAACAATGATGATGATGACGATGTGTGTGTATGAGCGAGTGTGCATGTTAGTGTCTCCTTGCTTGATGTCATGTGATACTTTTAAATGAACATCACTGCCATACAAATGACTTTGTTTATTTACATTCTTTTGTGAAGAACATGTCAAGCCATGGGGAATATTATCATGCTTGGAAACTGGTGGGGGTTGGTGACAGGAAGGATATCTGGTTTTAGAAAATCTGCCTCAATAAACAATGTTTGTCCCATGCAAGTATACAAAAATGGATGTTAAAATGATGGTGATTTGGAGCCTACAAGTAGGAATTGAACATATAATTCTTTGGTGTCTGTTATAAAATTTAAAAGACATGAAAATTTGAATAAATATTTTGTTTACTGAAAATCCAAAGAATATTGCAGTTGCTTCCATTTAGCTGTTGACTAAGCTCTTCTCCAAGTTCACCTTGATGTAAATTAGTACCTCAGTGCAAAGGACAGTCTATGAAACTCTTCATTATATAATGCGGTTGATGTTAACATACTTGATTTAAAGTGTTGAAATTGTGATTGAAGTCACATGTGAAATGAGGAGAAACAAACCATTGGCTTAATTCAGGCCAGAGTGAAGATGCATGGCTTAGTGGTTTGGGTATTTCGCTCATGATCATTAAGTCATGAGTTTGATTCCTGATGGGGTATTGAGTCCTCAAACAAGACACATTTCATGTTGTTCTAGTCCAGTCAGCTCCTGAAAATTAGTTGTACTTTGATTGCAAATAGCCAGTCTTGTCACACTCTTTTAGTCAAACAATTTGTTTGACTAAAAGCAGTGCTCCAGCATGGCCACAGTCAAATGACTGAAGCAAGTAAAAGAATATAAACCTATGTAGATGTACACATTTATCAACATCATCATTTAACGTCTTTTTTCCAGGGCATTAAATGAGGGATAGTTTAACTAGAACAGAAGACCAAGGGCATTCTACCAGGTTCTATGTCTGCTTTGGCTTGGTTTCTACATCTGGATGCCTTTCCTAATGCCAACCACTTGACATACATTTCACGTTTACTCTGGGCTGCATCGCTAGTGATGTTTCTGGGATCTCAAAGGGCTTCAAATTTTTCAACATCAGACCTGCTCATCCAGCTGACTCAGCCAGGGTCGACCGAGCTCCAGCTTGCATCCCATAGTAGGAAACTATTGCTCTGCCCTAGAGGCCTTCTCTGCAGCTTCAGGGATGGAATCTATTGCCCTCCTCTTTGCTGCATCAGTATCTTGAAGCCCAGTCAGAGTTTCTGCAGAATGAACCCCCACAATACCCCAATAACGTACTTCTATGGTCTCATAAAATGCCTGTCAGCCCCAATTTCTGCACTGCTCTACCAATTCCTTGCATTTGGCAAGCTTCCTCTCATGAGTTTCCTTCATGTGTTCTTCCCAGGGCACAGTCAATTCCCACATGACCACCTTTTTTAGTGGCGTTTGAGAAAATCACTATGTTTGGGTGGAGTGTTGTTGGCACTATGCAGCTTGGGAACTTCAAAACATTCCACAATATCCATTCTCAGTTGCCCGTCTAGCACTGTGGAAAGTAGGCGTGATGGTCACTTGAAGTTTCAATGAACTTAATTTCTCTTTGGCTCTGAGAAAAGTGATGTTTACTCTGGGGAGATGTTTACTTGACTGTATAGCTGTCATTACCATCTCCAGAATCATGTTGTGTGTCTTGTCATGCCACCAATGGTAGCAGACACCAGCCAAAGATCTGGGGCAGCTGCTGAAGAGATCTTGAAGAGGCACCTTTTCAATACTCAAGGGACAGAATTGTGTTTCATTCCTGCCCCATGTGTAAAATTTTGCTGCCTGGATTAGAAATCTAATATGCTTGATGTCAGTCCACCAGAGATCTGATCAGCTGATTTTCCATTGCTGTATATTGGTCCACCTTGTCCAAGCTTCTTGTTGGCTGGGTCCCTCCACCGCTCTAGCCGTTGTTTCTTCTATAACCATGCAGATTTCTTCTTGGAAGAAATGTTGTTGCTCTTTCCCTTTAATGCTTCCAGTCTGGTGGGTTGGGAAGTAACTCAAGAGTGAGTGGCCTATTACCACAGTCCCAACCAGAACATTCCGTCTCAACCATTCCTCTGCGACCTACAACTGTTTGGAAGCACTCCACTTCCTGTCTGTGCAAACTTCAATGTCAGTTCCTGCTACCTTTGTGTCAGTGGAATCTCTGTACTTCATGGCCTCTCTAGTTATTGATTCTATGGCTGCAAAACCAAAAAACTGCTTACTTTAGCTAAGGAATTTATGTCTCAATAATGGCTGGTTGTTAAAGGGGGTTGCATATTCTTAACCCTCTAATATTCAGATTACTCTGTCAAATGTAATACTTATTAATCCATATTGTTTTGAATTAATCAAGCATTATCTTGTTGCTTTGAGATTTTGATGATGTGACTGTTTATTTGTAGAATGACATTATAGGATAGATGGGAGAGGCCAGACCTGGCCAGTTTGAGCATAAAATGGGTGGAGTAATTTGGCCTGATATGATCGGTTTAAATGCTAAAATGTTAAAGGTCCTTACTTCTTTGGTGTAACAATCTTTAACAACTAAATGTCACATCTCTCTCTATATAAACGGCAGTTTGTCTGTCTGCGTGTCTGTGTGTCTGTTAGGTTGTACCCTCACCCTGACCACGGCTTTCAACCGATTCTGATGAAACTTGACACACACATAGCCCAATGTCATAATTCAAAACTAATGCAGTGAAAATTTTGAAAAGTTCCCCCAGTTCTGAAAAAAATCGATAAAGTCGACATGGGGTCGAGAATCAGAAACACAAACCACAGACTGTCTAGGGAACGCAACTCGACTTTTTAACTCACAAAAAAAAATTTGCCATAATTTTTTTTCCATTTTTTTGCTATTTTTTGGCTATAACTCTCTAAAAATGCTTTATAGTTATTTCCGTTACAAACCCGAGCAACGCCGGGCGTTACTGCTAGTCATGAATAAATGCCCAATTGTTATTTTAAGACGGATTACATGTATATTTATATGTAGGCATGATATTGAACCCAGAATGTTTCTCAGTAAACAATTATTATTTTGTCTTATTGCACTTTTTTCCTACAACTGAATCTGTTTTGTTTCCTATTTCAGCCCCTAATGTCTAATTATAATCGCCTCGGTATCCTGGATCAGATTCATTTAGCTGGTGAAGATGAAGATGATTTATACTCTGGATATAATGAAGCCAACCCTATTTTTGATAACGAGGTAAGTAATCACCACAACATTATGTAGTATATATATATATATACATAGACTCCCTCTCTCTCTCTTTCGGAGAGGCACTGAGCAGCTATACGTACACATACACACACGGCAGTAACTTCCACCTACCGAATTCAATCACAAAGCTCCGGTCGGCTTGAGGCTATAGTGAAAGACACCTACCCAAAGTGCCACACAGTGGGACTGAACCCGAAACCATGTAGCTAGGAAGCAAGCTCCCTAACCACACAGCCATGCCAAAAATTGTGAAAGTGGGATTTTCAAAATTGAAGAGTGTTATAATTTGCTTGAAGCCTTGTGTATTGTTTGTAAAGAATAAAAAGTTTTGAATTGTACAACAATGCACTATAATACAGACATAACAGCAACTCCGTCTAAGAATATCTGAAGAAGGAATATTATTCCGAAATATCATCAGACTATGGGTGACGAAATTACAACAGGTATATAGTCTATTGTCTGTATTATAGTGCATTGTTGTACCATTCAAAACTTTTTATTTTTTTCAAAATTGGATTGTCACATACGAATTCTTCTACTTTGCATCTTCTATTTTTCATTTGGTTTAGTCATTGTACTGTGGTCATACTGGGGCACCACACTTTGAAGCTTGTTTTTGTATGTGAGAAGGTGCATGGCTTAGTGGTTAGAGTATATGATTCACAGTCATAAGGCCATGAGTTTGCTTCCCGGCTGTGTCCCATAAGCAAGACACTTTATTTTAAAATGAGTTGTATTTGTATCTCAAAAGGGCCAACCTTATCACATTTTGTGTCATGCTGAATCTCCCTGATAACTATGTTAAGGGTGCGTGTGTCTGTGGAATGCTCAACCACTTGAACATTAATTTCACGAGCAGGTTGTTCTGTTGATCTTATCAACTGGAACCCTTGATCAAAGGAGTTCCAGTGTGTGTGTGTGTGTGTTGGTACAGCACACAGGCTGTTGACAAATATCACCATCATACAGCAATGTCATTTGTTTTGCAGTCTTCTATGAAATCATGTCTGAACTGAGGTAAAATTCTACCATGCTTGGGAGCAGGCAAGGGTTAGCTTGCAACAAGAAGAGCATCCAACCATGGAAAAATCTGCCTCAAGGAATCTCATTTAACCCAAACAAACATAGAACAGTAGACATTAAATTGATGATGATGATGATCATAAGTTGTTTTCTTGTGGGAGATTTGTTGACTGATGACATTGAGCATTATTAAATGACTAAATGGAAACTTATTGCTACCTGGAACATCTACATTGGTGGTTCCCAAACTTTTACAGACTGCCACCCACTTGGCACCCAGGCCACGTTCCTAGTGTCCCCCCACTCCACTTACCACCATAAACACCAACCACTTTCAACAACAAATTCAAAACAACCGTATTTTGCAAATAAAACTTAACTACTTAAGCTAGTTAACCTATTATCTTTTTTTTTTACATCTATTGCCCACCCTTTTGGTTACCCCATTATCACCCCATTTTTTCTCAATGCCCCTCCCCTCGATCTTTCCACCCCCACCCCCCAATGGTTCTGTACTACCCACTTTGTGAACTACTGATCTCCATAAACAGTGCATGCTGATGTGGTTATGAGGAGAAAAAAATTTTGAATTTGAGAGCAAGAATTTTTGTTTCAGATAAGCAACATGGTTATTATCTATTGGGTCAGTGTTCCTCTTCTCATCTTATTCATGAAGGCACGTGACTTTGTGGTTAGGGTATTCGGCTCACATTCATAAGGCCATGAGTTCAATTCCCAGTGGCTCGTTGTGTCCTTCAGCAAGACACTTTATTTCACATTGCTCCAGTTCACTCAGCTGGCAAAAATGAGTTGTACCTCTGTTTCAAAGGGCCCACCTTGTCACATCCTATGTCATATTGAATCTACCTGAAAACTACATTAAGGGTACACATGTCTGTGGAGTGCTCAGCCACTTGCGTGTTAATTTCACAAATAGGCTGTTTGGTCAAATGGATCAATTGGAACCCTCATCGTCCTAACTGATGGAGTGCCAATATTCATGGGGCTACAGCTTAGTGTTAGTCTTTTCAACCTCAAAAGATTATACCGTGTTAAAAATCTGTCTGTAATTTGAGTTGACCTGTGATAGACCTATTCTCCATACAGGTGTAAATCTTGTCTTGTGATCCGACACTATATAAATCTAGAGATTAGGACTGACACAAGCTGTTTTAATTGTTGGAAAATTCAATTCACTTTCAAGAAAAACGTGTTTTTTTTTTTCCTTTCTCTTTATTAGTTTTAGTTGATCTATTCTGTAATGTCAGGCGAATGGGTGACTTAAATGGGATTAGTAGTGTGTTAAAGTTGAAAGCTTTTATATTTATGTTTTTCTCTTTTTGTTTTGTGTGTTTGCACACAACAAATATGATTATGTTAAGGATAAAATTAGATACAGATCTGAGTCTGATAAGTAGCAAGTAAGAACAAAAATCTTGAAAAGTGATTGAAAGCTTCCATTCTTAAGTGGTTTTAATGGTAGAATTATAATCAGCTTTAAAGGTAAAGTTTAGAATATATATATATATATACACACACACACACATATATATATATATACACACACACACACACACATACATACATACATATATATATATATATATATATATATATATATATATCCATGCATGCATACACACTCACACGCACACACACATATAATAGATATATACATATATATATATGAAATGATAGAATTTGATATTGTTACATGACACTTGTGTCAAGGGTGCTACTATGAAAACAATAATTCTTGGACACTGGAATCTGATATATTGTGGTGATGGGGTAGTGGTGGTGGTGGTAGAGTTGTTGGTATTTGTGGTGGTGATAGTGGTAAACAGAAAGAGAGTGCAGTAAGTCTTCAGAAATAGATTGTACACTATTTGGTTCATTGAATATTTTTTAGGTTTGACATTTCTTGTGTTCCTTCAGAGAAAATGTTCTTGGTATGTGTGTGTTTGTGTGTTAGTGAATGAATGTTTTTTAGTGTTACTGATGTGTCTTAGTGCTTCTGTTGTATGCTTTGATAAATTACAAGAGACATATTGGTTGGAACAAATTGGAAGCATGAGCTTTACCCCCAGCCCACACTCATGTATGCCACTGTTCTTTCAGTTTACCAGTCAAAGTATATTTCATTTCATTTCTATAAATGCTACATGTGAAGGTGCATGGCTCAGTGGTTAGAGCATCAGGCTCACAATCACGAGGTAGTGAGTTCGATTCCTGGACTGAGCTGTGTGTCATGTTCTTGAGCAATACACTTTATTTCACATTACTCCAGTTCACTCAGCTGTGGAAATGAGTTGTGACATCACTGGTGTCAAGCTGTATCGGGCCCCCTTGCCTTTCCCTTGGATAACATCACTGGTGTGGAGAGGAGAGATTGGTATGCATTGGCAACAGCTAGCCTTCCACTAACAACCTTGCCTGGATTTGTGCCTCAGAGCAGAACTTTCTAGGTGTGATCCCATAGTCATTCATGACTGAAGGGGGTCTTTACTCTTCACCCTATGTACATGTAATGGCATATAGTGGGGAGGATGGTATGCGTGGGTGACTTCTGGTTTTCCATAAACACTCCTGCCTGGACTTGTGCCTTGGAGGGAAACTTTCAAGGTGCAATCCCATGGTCATTTATGACCAAAGGGGGACTTTACCCTTTACCCTATGTACATATAATGGTGTGGAGAGGGGGGGTCTTTACCCTTTACCCTTTGTACATATAATAGTGTGGAGAGGGTATGCATGGGTGACTGCTGGTCTTCCATAAACAACCCTGCCTAGACTTGTGCCTCAGGGGGGAATTTTCAAGGTGTGATCCCATGGTCATTTATATATGTGTGCTTGTGTGCAGTCGTGAGGAAACAAATGTGGCCAGCAGTTAAGAAGTTTACTCTCAATGACAAAGTTCTGGATTCAATGCCATTACAAAGATATCATGAGCAAACACTTTTTCTCATAGTCCCAGATCACCACATGCTTTGTGAGTAATGCTGGATAGATACACATAGATACATAGTACAAATCAGTTCAAAATAGGGGCCTGAAGATTGGAATGCAGAATTTTTAACCACTCAGAAGTGTGGCTGTATGGTAAGAAATTTGCTTCTCAACCACATTTTTCTAGGTTCAGTCCTACTGCCCAGTACCTTGAGAAAGTGTCTTCTACTTTAGCCTAGGGCTGACCAAAGCCTTGTGAGTAGATCTGGTAGGCAGAAGCTGAAAGAAGCCTGTCATATATATATGTATATATATACACACACACACACATATATATATATATATACATGCATGCATGCACACACACACACACACACTGTATATAATGCTAAGATATTATAAATTTAAAACATAAAGGAATTATCAACACCTTCAAGACTTTGGGGCCACCCTGTATGTGTGTGCCTTTATATATAGAAAGATAGGTACTGTATTAATTACTTGAAAATATTCTGATCAAAACTTTCCTCAGATAGAAACTCAAAACAAGACTATTTATTCTGAACCCAAAGATTTATATTTTAAAAGAATTCTATTTTTACTTTCATTTTCTTTTATTTGCCCTCCCCTCTCTTCCTCTCCTTTTAATTTTGTTTCTTGCTTTGTTCTACAAGAACAATTATAAATCTTGCTATTTGCTAACGTTTACAAAATACATATTTACCAAAGTCTGCTCATTTTTGTGGGTTCTTGTAAATATATATATATATATATTTCTTTATTTTTCTTTTAATTTTTCTGTTTTTTGTCTATGTTTAGTTCTTGCATCTTGCTCTTTTTTTGGGTTTTTTTTGTTTCATCTGTTTCTACGTATTTGTTTATTCATTTTTCTCTGTGTCTTGTTCTAGCTATGTTTTGGCATGAACTAGTTTCACAAAAGAAGTCTTACCTGTAAACATATATACGTGGACGTTATCTTTTATCTGGAGCCAACCATGTGTGTGTGTGTGTGTGTATGTGTGCATGCATGTTGCCTAAGGAAGGGGATGTTGAGGAAAAAAGGTTGCAGAGGAAAGCAGTATAGAAATTTGATGCCAATACACAGGAATTTGTTACATGCCAATCATCATTGTTTAATACAATATCCAAAAGATATTGAAATAAGTCAATATGTCTTTGTTTCAATAATATTCCTCTTTCTTTCTGTTTTACTTATGCACACAGAATTCTTTCATCTCTCTCTCTCTCTATATATATATATATATTCTTCTCTCTCTCACTTTTATCCAATCTCTCCCCTCTCATTTTCCCCCAATCTCTCCCCTTTCTCTCTCTGTCTCTTTTATGCATATACATACACAGCACTTCTATTTCTCTCTACCCCCTCCCTTCCCTCCCTCCCCCTTCTACTTTCCTTTCCCCCTCTCTCTTTTCTCATACATATATATGCACAGAAATTGTGCTTGTCTTTCTCTCTCTTTCTCACATGTATACAACTTTTGTTTGTCACACACACACACACACACACACACACACACGTCTTCTCACCCCCTCACATGAACCCATATTCAAATTCTCTCAATCACACAAAGCACACATGCAGTCTTTCTTCTTCACTTCTTTTCCATCTCTCCTTCTCCCATTTTTCATAATTTCCATATCAAAAACAATTACTACTAATTCTTTTATATTGGAGGTGTTTACCATTCTCCAATCACAAAGATAGTAGAGCTGGCAGAATCATTAATGCACTTGACAAAATGCTAAGCAACATATTTTTCTGGCTTTACAATCTGAATTCAAATTCTGTCAAGATTGATTTTACCTTTCATCTTTTTGGCGTCAATAAAATAGGTACCAGTTCAGTTCTGAGGCTTGGTTAATTGGTTGGCTCCTCCCTCTTAAAATTACTGGCCTTGTGCTGAAATTTGAAACTACTATTATGGTGGTTGTTGCTGTTGTTGTTGTTATAAAGCTATTACATGCTACTTTAGTTAGGGAGATTGTCTTGAGGTTTGGTGACAACAGGTCTCCTCAAATCTCAAGAATCTTTCTTAGGATTCTTACAAAGATGATATTTTTCTGCAAATCAACACTTTGTATCTCAATTCCAATAATTCCATCTCTTGGGTAGCGTTTTGGGTGTTTTGCCAGATAGACCAATTACCATAAGAACAATTATCATCTTCGTCTTCTACAATCTCTTTATTTCTATGGCTAGGTTCTGATGTTTCTCAGTCTCTTTAATATCCACTCTGTTGCATTTCAAAGTCTATACTCTTTTACTCTCTTTTACTTGTTTCAGTCATTTGACTGTGGCCATGCTGGAGCACCACCTTTTAGTCGAGCAAATCGACCCCAGGACTTATTCTTTGTAAGCCTAGTACTTATTCTATCGGTCTCTTTCGCCGAACCGCTAAGTTACGGGGATGTAAACACACCAGCATCGATTGTCAAGCGATGTTGGGGTGACAAACACAGACACACAAACATATACACACACACATATATATATATACATACATATATACGACGGGCTTCTTTCAGTTTCCGTCTACCAATTCCACTCACAAGGCTTTGGTCGGCCCGTGGCTATAGTAGAAGACACTTGCCCAAGGTGCCACGCAGTGGACTGAACCCAGAACCATGTGGTTCGTAAGCAAGCTACTTACCACACAGCCACTCCTACACCTATGATCTCACATTCCTTGTTTTTTGGGGTTTTTTTTTTCAATTATGTCTGATCTTCTTGCTTCAGTTGTATGGTCAGTCTTTATTGAGAAGTCTCATTAAGTCCTGTAATTATTAGGTAGGTAGTAGGAGCACTCCGTCAGTTACAACGATGAGGGTCCCAGCTGATACGATCAATGGAACAGCTTGCTCATGAAATTAACGTGTAAATGGCTGAGCAATCCACAAACACGTGTACTCTTAACATAGTTCTCAGGGAGATTCAGCGTGACACAGAGTGTGACAAGGCTGGCCTGTTGAAATACAGGTACTACTCATTTTTGCCAGCTGGAGCAACGTGAAATAAAGTATCTTGCTCAAGGATACAATGCGTCTCTGAGAATTGAACTTACAACCTTACGATCGTGAGCCGAATGCCCTAGCCACTAAGCCACGTGCCTTCACCCTGTAATTATTACTTACCATAATACCCTCTGGCTCATGTTCATACTCTTGAAATCCACTCACTCAGCTAACATCCCACAGCACACTTTTACCAATACACTCACACCTGTGCTTATACACTTTTTTGTGCTAGCCTTCTGCTTTCACCCAGAGTTGGTTAAATATTTTTTCATCTCCTTTTCCTCAGATTTTGCATTTGCTCTCTGAGTTTTATCAAACTTTGCTTTTTCCAAATTTGTATGACTGGCTTGCACCTGAGCAGCTATAGTTAATGATTCATTTTCTTGTTTCAGTTTTCTATCTTCCAGTCACTGCCAGCATTCTTCACATCTAATTTCCTTATTCTGTTATTAATCCTATTTGTTATTAATCCTTCTGTTCTCAAAGTCTCCTACTGATTCTGTAGCTTATTTTGATATTTCTAGCTGCCAATGGTATTTTTTATTCATACATACAACATAGTTTTTCTAAACCCAGTATCACAATATTTATGGTGTCTTCTGTGTTTTTTTTTTTTTTATGCTAGGTAGAGTCTGCCAATATTACTTTTAATGCGTTACATTGTCAACAGCTTCCTAGTTCTAATTTCTGTAGCTTTATCTTTGTCTTTTTTTAAAAACGGAGTAAAATAGCTTAATCCAGACATGGCCTGTGTATTCATTCATTGCTTTGATAATATTCTCTCAATTTAAGGCAGCGAGCTGGCAGAAACGTTAGCACGCCGGGCGAAATGCTTAGCAGTGTTTCGTCTGTCTTTACGTTCCGAGTTTAAATTCTGCCAAGGTTGACTTTGCCTTTCATCCTTTCGGGGTCGATAAATTAAGTATCAGTTACACACTGGGGTTGATGTAATCGACTTAATCCTTTTGTTTGTCCTTGTTTGTCCCCTCTATGTTTAGCCCCTTGTGGGCAATAAAGAAATAAGAAACGTTAGCACACCAGGTGAAATGCTTAGCAGGTATTTTGTCTGGCTTTATGTTCTGAGTTCAAATTCCACCAAGGTTGACTTTGCCTTTCATCCTTTCGGGATCGATAAATTAAGTACTAGTTGCGTACTGGGATCCATCTAATCAACTGGTCCCCTCTCCTAAAATTTCTGGCCTTGTGCCTAGCGTAGAAAAGAATATTCCCTCCATTTCATTTTGTTTCAAGCATCTTACTTATCCTTTGCGTGTACTCTTAGGAGATGTTCTCCTCATTATTCCTTCAATTGTCTTATTGTCTTGCAGCATCCCTAGGTACTTGAATCTCTCAATTTCTTAGTGATCTCATGATATCATCTTGTGGTAATTTTATACCCTCATGCTTAAATCTTTCAGCCACTTTTCATCATTAAAACTTTAGGCCTTTGGATGCATATTTTCATTATTACTACTATCATTAGTTGATAATAGTGTCATTATCAGCAACACTAATAAAGAAATACTATCTGAATGACTTCTGATTCTCCTCATTTCACAATTGTAAAAATTCTAAATATAGGCACTGGTGTAGCTGTGTGGGAAGAAGTGTGCTTTTCAACCTCAGGGTTCCGGCTCTATGCTGCATAACATCTTGGGCAAGTATCTTCTACTATAGCCCCAGGCCAACCAAACTCTTGTGAATAGATTTGGTTGATGAAAACTGAAAGAAGCCCATCATACAGTTATATCTAATGTGCATGTCTTTGTGTCTGTATTCCCCCCCCCCTCACTATTTGACAACTGGTGTTTTTACATCTCCATAACTTAGTAGTTTGGTAAAAGAGACTGATAGAATAAGTATCAGGCTTCAAAAATAAATAAATAAGTAAATAGAATAAGTACTGGGGTCAATTCATTCAGTTAAAAGTTCTTGAAGGTGGTGTCCCAGCATGACCAGTCTAATGACCGAAACAGATAAAAGATAAAAAGCATAAATATTTTTTTAAAAGTGTCTGTATGTATATATTTTTATGTATATGTATATGTGTGTATACTAGGTGGTCAAGCTACATTTGACAGTTTGCATAAAAGGAAAATAAAATACAATACCTCATCGAAAAATAAAAGTCTTAAAAAATCAAAAAATACCAACTAAATTATGGCTGGAAGATAACAATTTACTGAAAGGAGTTGCTCTCAGCTTCTCCCATGGCTTCAAAATGTCTCCTGAACTTGGCACATATGTTCTTCACTGTGTCCCTTCAAACATCTTTGAACATGTCCTTGATCTTGGCCCTCACAAGCTTAGTCTTAGTGCCTTTTACAACAGAGCTCCATACTTGGTAGTCCATGGGATTACAACTGAAGGAATTAGGAGCTCAGAAATCAAAACTGGTGAAGTTGTAGAAATTCTCCAACAACCAAAATACAGATGTCTTCCAATCCTTTGCATCAGCTAACTTTTTCTCAGCTACCACTTTTGTCTGTATGCTCTCCAACACCAGTGACTGTTCACCAATACATCAAATCATCAAATTTAGCTCTAGTACCCTGCATATGTGTCATCATTTAACATTTGTTGTCCATGCTGGTATGGGTAATATATGTGTGTGTGTGTGTGGTGTGTGTGTGTGTGTGTGTGTGTGTGTGTATATATATATATATATATATATAAGCAAAACATTCAGAAGAGATGTTTCAGGAATTCAATCACTACTACCGTCCACAGTGGGTCACTTTCAGGGCAGTTGACCATTCAACATACTACTGTCGTGGCACGCCCATATTCTTCTTCTTCTCCTCCTCTTCCTCCTCTTCCACCAAGAATTCACAACGACCTCGAACCCACAAGAGTAAACAAGAGAGAGAGAGAGAGAAAAACAGGTAGAAACAAGGAAAATGCCTCTTGTATTGGAACACTATGCAAATATTCTTTTAAACAAACTTTTCTTTTAATTTTTCCAAAATTTAATTGTTTTCCATACTTACAGTTGAAAAAGTCTCAATGACCGAAACCTGTACTGAAATGTTTTTTATAAAATTATTTTAGCATTTTCTATCTTGACTTTTTTTTCCATATATATATAATGTAAAGTATAGAAGCCATCTTATCATGGCTAACCACATTGGGGAGGGGGTGTTACTGTAGCTTTATAGCCCCAAGAGATCTTCATCTCAAGCTGGCTTTAGACACAATATCTGTGTCCTGAGACGAAGATCTCTTGGGCCTATAAAGCTACAGTAACACCCCCTCCCCAATGTGGTTAGCCATGATAAGATGGCTTCTATACTTTACATTATCGAGCGATTACTGTTTCAATCTCATTCTTTTAAATATATGTGAAATTTTTCTATTATCCTGCAGGACCTGGCTGATGATCCCAATTTTCAAAAAGCTGTACTACAAACTAGCCATGGCCGGCGAGCACCACAGGTAAAATATGCTTCATTACAACAAATAAATAGTAGCAGATGAGCAGAACTAGGAAAGCTGTATTTGGTTACATCCCTTTATGTTCTTGGTTCAAATCCTACCAAAGTTGTTAACTTTTCTTTTATGCTTTTGGGGTTAATAAAATATGAGTCAATAAAACTGATTGTAGTTCATCCTTCCAAAATTTGTGATTTTGTTGCTTTTTTATTACAACAAATAAATCACTTTCTGCACTTTTTCAGAAATTGTGCTCTGTGTTCAGATTCCGCCAAGGTAGACTTTGCCTTTCATCCTTTCGGGGTCGATAAATTAAGTACCAGTTATGCACTGGGGTCGATGTAATCAACTTAATCCTTTTGTTTGTCCCCTCTATGTTTAGCCCCTTATGGGCAATAAAGAAATAAGAAATTGTATTCTGTGGGTTATATGAATTAGTACACAGTTTTAGTTTAAATGTTGAAAAAAATTGATTAAAGATATGCTGTACTGTTTTGTAGCAAGACCCCAACATATCTTGCAGAAAAAACCTGGTCTTTTTAATAGCATATGGTCTCACACAGGTCAGTGGAAAAACTTCATTAGACTGAGATTATCCAAACAATTAATTGGTAACAACTCCTAAGAGAGTTTAACCCTTTCGTTACTATATTTCTGACCAAAATACACCCCTTATGTGTTTCAATTAATTTCTAACGTAATCATAAATTTAGTCTGGTTTCATTAAACAACTATAACTTTTTTATTTATCAATCTATTAATCTGATTTTTGGAAGATAATTTAATGAAATATTCTCAACCAATTCTATACTATAATTTTTGTCACAAAGTGACTCTAATTGCAGGTAGATACAGGTAAATTCAACAAAATATAAAATTATTAAAATTTTGTTCAAACATCGCTATAGAAAATGGGTTATTAGCTAATATTCAATTGGGTATACAACAAAATTTTACGATAGAATTTGTTATTCTGGGTAACTTTCTGATACCCATAATAATATTTATGGCAAAATAGTCTTAATTTCATTTAAGGTTGTAGGAAACCACAAACTATCGTTTCTTTCGCTTTGTTTACGTTTAGCGTAACAGTTCGTTTCCGCCGTAATGATTTCAAATAGGCTCATTCAAAAAAGTAAAAAGAAATAGTCTAAGGCTTTACTTACCTGGGAAAGTCTGTGGCTTGGTCCAGTTTCTTCAGAAAAATCACCGAAAGAAACAGTTTTTAAATTTTCACTCCATTCAGGTGCCAATACATTTTCTTTATCGCTGTCGGAGATCTCGGATTCACTGTTTTCACTTTCGGAAAATGAAACATCAGATTCATTATCAAATACCATGTGCTTTTTTTTTTTCAGTCATAGAGTTAGATTTATGAAGGTCTTCAATGGAAAATCCTTCAAATTCTGACTCGCTGCTTGATATAATGAAATTCGTATCCATTTTTTGTCAGAATTACAAATTTTGAAAACACAATAGGAACAAATTTCGGAAAAAAATCTCCCAAAATTCACGGAATTAAAATTACACTTCGATTATTGTACAAAACTGTAGTTGAACTGTTTACGAAGTATAATACGTGTTTTCACGAATGTACTAAAGAGATTTGCTCTGATATTCTCATTTAAATATGAATAGGTAAATTCGGGCGGCTTTGTGCGGTTTGGTCACATTAACCAAAATTTTTTTCGGGTGGCTTTGGGCGGTTTGGTAATGAAAGGGTTAATTCTAAGAACAACAAGCAAGGGACATAACTCCATTAAGATCAATTGACTGGAATTTTTGGACAATGTATTGTAGATTGCTGATTTCATTTATGAATGCATCATATTTAATGAATATGAGATCATTGACTGTTGAAGATGTTTATGTGCAAAGAACTGTGAGAAAGAATCCAGCCATCTATTAGGAGCTGTGAGATGGTGATACAAGGATCAACTAAAGCCTGCATTCTAAAGCTTTAATACTGATTCAAAATTTTGGTTGAAGGCCAACAATTTCATAGAAAGGGCTAAGTCAATCAACTAGATCCCTGTGCTTGACTGGTACTTATTTTGTCAGTCCCAAAAGGATGAAAGGCTAAGCCAACCCCAATGGCATGGCATTTGAGCCTTGAACATAAAGACATGATATACTGCTAGTTATGTTGCCCAGCATACCAATGGTTCTGCCAGCTCTCTGTCTTATGTAAAGCTTTAATATTAGTATTTCCTTGTATGCTAACAATGCTTCTGATAGATCATTCAGGAGGAGACCATTCCAGGTTGGTGCAACTGTTTTTTTGGGAGCAACTGTTAAGAGAAAATTGATAGAAAGAGGCATGAGATGACTGATGGCTGATAACAACAATTCTTGGATTCGGATGTCTTTCAATTCCCAAATCTTCGTTGCCAGCGTTCTTCTAAGTCAAAAGTAGGTTTATACAACCACCGTAGAACACTAGGATAATTTAATGGAATGAATTTCCTGATACCGCGAGATGCTATTGATGACAATGATTAATATATCTATTATTGTTATAAATGTTGAATGGTCAAATGTTAAAAAAGACACTCATTTACATATGAATATATCAGCATATTTTAACATCATTAGTATTAGGAATGCTAGAGTGAAAAATCTCAAACAAGATGGCACTAATCTTCTTTATGGGAGTACATCGGAATATTTAACACAGTTAATGGTGATGTGAATGTTAATGGGCTCATTGTCATCGTTACCTCCATCATCATCATTGTTGTCATCATCACCACCACCACCACTATTGTCATCGTCATTATCATCACTATCATCATCAACACCACCACCATCATCATCATCATCATTATCAACAATGTAGCATAGAATTTAAGTTTGTCTTTTTCACATTATTTTTAGAACCATAATGATATTATTTTCATGGCACTAGTGTCGTGTATTATTTTCATGGTACACTTGTAGTGCATTAACTGTGGCACAACCTTTTGGAACCACAACTATATTCTATGACTATGGACTCACCAAGCAATACATCAATAGGGTCTCACCATAAAAACACCATGATTTTACTTCAATAGGAGATCACTGTGACAATAACTTATAACTACAGGTTCACCATGGTAACACTGTGTATCCAAGGGATCACTAAGACAACATAGCTAGAGGGTGGCCATGATATTACCTCAAAAAAGGGATCACTGTGACAACACTCTACAACTAGGAGTTTGCTATGACATTGCCTCAGTAGGGGTATATTTATTACTGAGTGTATTGAGACCTTGATTTCAACGTTGATTTCTTTCTTTTCCAGACTGGTATGGTGCCTAGGGATACATTTTCTCGAAAGCCTATAGGAACAGCAACATGGGGAGGAAGATCAAATCTGTCTTCATCATTTGGCCGACCTATTAGAACCGGAATATCTCCTCAAGATGGCTCTGCAAGACCAATGACGGCTGTAAGAGGTGCTGGATATACATCTGCTGGAAACAGAGGTGGGCTCATTTCCATTTCATAAATCATGCTGTATGAATATTCTGTACCAACCCATAGCCAGTTTCTCTGTCTAGAGATTTATATCTTTTATCTTTTACTTGTTTCAGTCATTGGACTGTGGCCATGCTGGGACACTACCTTGAAGGGTTTAGTTGAATGAATCAACCTCAGTACTTAACTTTAAGTCTTGTATTTATTCTATTGAACTCTGTTTCCTGAACAGCTGAGTTACAGGGATTAAACAAACCAACACTGGTTGTCAAGTGGTGTGGTGGGGACAAACAGAAACACAAAGACACAAATAAACACACACATGCACACACACACGCACACACACACATATACAACAGGTTTCTCTCAATTTCTATCTGTCCACTCACAAGTCTTCCTCTGGCCCCTGTGGAGTGGTTGATGTTAGAAAGGGCATCCAGCTGTAGAAACACTGCCAGATCAGACAGGTGCCAGGTGCAGCCTCCTGGCTTCCCAGAACCCAGACAAACCATCCAACCCATGCTAGCATGGAAAATGGATGTTAAACAATGATGATGATGATGATATATATATATACATATATATATATATAAAGCAACAACAGGTGGACATGGTACATGTAAAGTATTAGCAGAAACTCAGGGAAGGAAAGAAAGATGGTATAACGTTTTGAGCAAAGGTCTTCTTCAGAAACAGAGGAAGAAAATTGCCAATGATTCAAATCTAATCTATGTATATTATACACTCACACACACACACACACACACATACTTATATGTACATATATATATGTGTATGTACATATCTGTGTATATATAACATATAATGTGATTTTGTGTATTTCTTTTCCAGGTGCAACTTTTGATTCCACAGATCCGGTTTTAAAAGGCATCAGCCCAGTGTCCCCTCTTGAGAAAAGGACCGATGAAAAGTATGTGGAAATGGTATTTTTCTTTTATAAACCACTGTCATTCAACATACCTCCCCTATCACCATAACATTGACATCTCATTTCTCATCAGAAACAATTGATACATTTGGATATTGTTTTAATCCAATGCTAATTAGGAGGAATGTAACTGAAATGTTTGTTGGATCCAACGTCGATAATGTCAGTGTCACACCAGATGCTTTATAGCCGAGGTTCTCAACCATCAGGCCAGAGTTCAATACTGGGTTTCACAGAAAGAATGAATTTTTAAATCTTATTTCTGTTTTATTGTCTATTGCAGTCTGCAGGGTGTTTTTGCATTATATAATTATCATATATGTAATATATATATATATATATATAAAACAAAGTTATTTTATTCCACACGAGTAGAAATATAGGAAAAATAGGGGTTGAAAATGCATTGAGAATAGTTCAAATATTTTTTTGACATATTTAAAGCTTTAACCGATTTCACAGTTTACACTATTTTTCAAAAAGTTCAAATAGAAAGACGTGGCTTATGTCACAACTGTTTTGCTTTTGACTAGTGTTTGTGAATGGATTTGGTAGATGGAAACTGAAAGAAGCCTGTCGTATATATGTATATATATATATATGTATGTGTGTGTATATGTTTGTGTGTCTGTGTTTGTTCCCCCCAATATCACTTGACAACCGATGTTGGTATGTTTACATCCCCACAACTTAGCAGTTCGGCATAAGAGGCCAATAGAATAAGTACTAGGCTTACAAAAATAAGTCCTGGGGTCGATTTGCTCGACTAAAAGGCAGTGCTCCAGCATGGACGCAGTCAAATGACTGAAACAAGTAAAAGAGTAAAAGAGCCACAACAAATGGAAAATTCACATACAAGACATAGCTAATTCTTCATCAGTCATCATCCAAAAGATCATGAAAATTTCATGCTTTTAACAATGCTATTGTTCACTTTTGGTGATGCCGTGTATCTTGCTGTGTTTTTGAGAGAGACATTACACCAATAATAATAAACACACACACTGATTCAGTGTCACTTCTTTATTTTAAGTCAGTTGGTTTAATATCTAAGCAACTAACTTATCGACAGTTTGTTTTATGTGTTAGTTAAGCAATCAATCAGTTTCACAACCTCATTAATGACTTGCTCTCTCTTTTCCATTTCATTGATGTTATCATGAATAGCAAACGAGAGGACTTTGACAAACAAGCAACTGATTGATTGTTTAACCAGTAAATTGAACAAATGGTCAATGAGTTAGTCGGTTAGATATTTAACTGATTGACTAACAGTAATGAAGTGATGTTGAACTTGTGTGTGTTTATTATTATTATTGGCATCATGACCCTCCCAAGACACAACAAGATTTGTTCCAACTCATGAATTCACACCAAGAACCATGCAAGTCAATTACAAAAACAAAATATCTATATATTATATTTTATACATTTTATTGTGTTTTGTTATGTGCATGGTTCCCCACTGTCTGCAGTGCAAAAAAATTACTGGCAGTCACTGCTTTATAGTATCCAACAAGCATTCTGTTGTTCACTACTTTTCTTTTGTTCCTAAATAGCTTCATTTTGTAGGAAACACTTTCAATTTTTTAACCTGGGAAACATATTCTTACAAGGTAAATGATAAACACACTTCCATGAGACTCTGAAAACATTTATTCTTTCTTTCAAGCAAGGGTTAAGTAGGGTGGTATTTGAGGTAAGATTTTTATTGTTGGATGCTTCTCCTGTTGCCAACCTTCTCCTGTTTTCCAAGCAAAGGATCTTTTATTCCTGAGGAATTTGGAAGTGCTAATATAACTGATGATTTGTTGACAGGAAATGTCCCAAAAACGTCTCTAGTTGCAGCCCAACCACAAATAGTGATGTCAGTATATACAGCTTATCTACAAATTGTGATGTTTGTAGCTGTAGCTCAGCATGGACATCAAACATTTACACACACACACACACACACACACACACACACAACACACTCATGTGTATGCATATATATAATATGTCGATGACAGGCTTCTTTAATTTCCATCTACTAAATTCTCTCACATGGCATTAGAGGCCTTGGGCTAAGTAAAAGACACTTGCCCAAGGTACCATGTCCTGAGACCAAATCCAAGACCTTGTTGAGGAACAAGAGTTTTAACTATGCAGTCAGTGCCAATATATGTATGTATGTATGTATATGTGTATATATGTATATCTAATTTTGACAACAAGTATACCTGGTGTTTAATGAACAAAACTACTTTTTGAGTTGTAGTTGGTGAGGTTTCCACTGGCAGTTGCACTTTTAATGTAATAATCTTCTGTCAGAATTATCTGAACTGGCAGTTATTTGAGGCAGGATTTTACAGCTAGATGCTCTTCCTATCATCAGCCCTTACATGTTATTCAAGTAAGGATCTTTTGTTTTGTGGGGCGTTTTTTTTTGTTTGTTTTGTTTTGTTTTTATTTCAGAGGTCTTTGAAAACGACAAAACAATTGAACAATTGTCAGCAATGAATGTCAACATCATCACCGTTTCATCTCAGGGGTGACTAGCATGGAATATCAACATGCACACATATTCATGCTTACAAATCTACGTGGACAAACTTATATACGCATGTTGTAGAAGACACTAATCCAAGGTTCCACACAGTTGGACTGAACCCAAAACCATGTGGTCACTATACAAACTTCCTAGACACTTTGCCTTGCACACATACACACACACACACACACATACCCTAGGGTCTGAAGATGTGCTGTAAAGCTAAGTGATTAGGGTCTGAAGAAACACCATAAAGCTAAGTGAATTACAGTCTGAAGAAACGGCATACAGCTAAGCAGATTAAGGTCTGAAGAAATACTGTAAAGCTAAGCGCTTTATCGACATGAAACCCAGGGTAACCCTATAGACCTGCCATAACTATCTTTATTTAATTACTCTACTACTCTATAACTTAGAGTGTGCTTCTCATTTGGATTTATGATTTACTTACAATTTATATATATATATATATACACACACACACATATACTCACACATTTTCATACATACACATGAAAATGTGTTGCAATGCTGGCATAGGTGTATATATGTATGTATGTATAATATATATATATATATATATATATATATATCTTATGATAAAAGGCAGATTTTCTCGGCCTGTTCCCATGTTCCTTTTTAATACAATTATACAATATAGAATTTCTTCAATTGGAATTTACCTACGATTTTTACAAGTAGATTCGATTGGGTCATGGCATATAAAGTTTTTTTCAATTTGACCCCCAATTAAGCAAAAATTCGAGAAAACTAAATATTTTACAATTTGCCTCTCTAATTTCAACTGCTTCACTCCTGCTATTACCATACTTTCTCCTACTTTCTCTTTGCAAGTGTACCTTAAACCACTACTCAAAAAAAAATACAGAGCAAACAGAAACAAATAAATACATAACGATTTACTCCTCACACAATTTCTTCAATTGGAATTTACCTTCCACTCGGTCATGGCATATAAATTTCTTTCAATTTGATCCCCAATTAAGCAAAAATTCGAGAAAACTCAATATTTTACGATTTCCCTCTCTCACTTCGAAGGCTTTACTCCGCCTATTACCACACTTTCTCCCACTTTCTTTTTACACACATAGACACACAAACATATACATATATGACAGTGTCAATTGTTGAAAGAAAATTGTAAGCTAAGAAGGTGTGTGTGTGTGTGTGTGTGCGTGCGCGTGTGTGTGTCTGTGTGTGAGTGTGTGTGTGGTGTGTGTGTGTGTGTGTGCGTGCGCGTGTGTGTGTCTGTGTGTGAGTGTGTGTGTGTGTGTGTGTGTGTGTGTGTGTAGGAAGTGAAGGATAAAAATATGGCAAGAAGTGGACAGATGTACATATATACATACATACATGTGTGTGTGTGTGTGTTATCTCTCTCTATATAAAGCTGAAGTTATCTGTGTGCGCCAGGTTTGGTAGCCTTCAACTAACACTATCTCCTCCGAGACCCTGCGGCGTAAGTTGACCAAAATTGAGAGTATGATAGAAGGGTTGCTCTTCCTTCCGTAGAAGATAAAATTCAAATCAGACCATGTTAACACCAAAAATTATTTACATCAAAAAGGTGCTTTTTTCTATGAAAATCCCTATTTTTTACGATTTTTTCACTGCTGTGTCGCCACTTTTCGGTGTATTTCAACCAGAAAAATGTTCACTTGAAGAGAATAACAAGCTACATAATGCAAAATTTTTACTTTTCAAAAATTCCAATTCCAACGGGTCGAAACAAACCCGAGCAACGCCGGGCGATACTGCTAGTATATATATATATATATATATATAGTCATATGTTTTTACATATGTCCACATGTCTGAAAGTGTCTGTATGCATATTTAAAAGTATGTAGGTGTAAGCTAAATTGCAGTGGGTCAATATAAAAATATAAAAGCTCAAAAGACGTGTGTGGAGAAATACAGAAAACAAGTGAATCGATTCTGAACTTTTGAGATAGCTGAAAAGCCATGGTTCATAGAATCTGTTGCACTTTTCTCCACAAGCATCCATCTTCTATTATTACTGTTCCTTATATGTTCTGCATTATATAAACCTTGAAGATTTTCCTTTTAAAAGTCAGAAACATTCTTCAATTTGTAAAGCAATTGCCGCCAACATTTGGAATCAGTTTCTATAGAGCAAGTTTTGGTTGTAAGAGGGGGAAAAATTATTATTCAATTATTCACTAGATTTCATTTTCATGAAAGAATCATTATTTTACTTGGTATTTCTTTTGGCATTTCAGTTTTGTGCAACAATATCTTCCTTCCTTCACACCTCTGTACTAACCACCTACCTCTCTTCGCTCCATCTCTTTCCCATCAGGCGTCTTATTACAGTTCATTATGTACGTTGGAGTGTCTAATACATCAAGAGCTATGATAGCTGGTGTTAGACAATGTGGCCTTTTATTGAAAGAAAATCTTAGCTGTGATTCAAATTTGGAATCGCTAAAAGAACAAAAGGAAACACAGTATATTCCAAGAAGTACAGATGTATACCAATTGAAAGAGACAATAGTTACAACAAGCCTGCAAAAGGTCACTATGGAGAAGCTTGACCAGTTAGAAATAACGGTGAAATCTCCATCAAATTGCATGCTACATACCTGCAACATCTTATTTTTTTTTTAGAATATATACATTTATGTAAGCTTGGAAAAGTGAATGTTAAATGAAAATGATAATGAAGATGGTGTATACATGCATCATACATATTATATACAGGATGCGATGGGTAAATTGTCGTCATTTTATATCTTTAATTTCGTGCATGTGCATTGTTTTTAATTTTGTCGACTCCACAGTATAGTAGGGTCAGTCGGGCACCATCTGTGAAGAAAACAGCACTATGATGCAATTTGCTCTGCTAGAAATTTAGAAACGACATGCTGTACTGCTTGGCATTCACACCGGAAGCTCCAATACAAATATTTCTTCCCACACAGCCTCAGACTCAACACAGAGGCCTACATCAAGTGCCCGAGGGAGGTAGTACTGCCCTGGGTCAAGAGAGTAGCTGCTGGAAGAGCCTATGTCTGGTAATAGGACTCTGCACCATATCACACAAGCAGGAAAACTCAGTCATGACTGTCAGCCAATTTCTGCAACCACATCATCTCTAACATCTGGCCACCTAACTCCCCAGACTGCAACCCCCTTGATTATTATGTGTGGGGTGCAGTTGAGTGAGAGACCGACAAAATTCCTTGTAACACCAAAAATGAACTGAAGGCAAGGATTATGGCAGCCTTTATCAACTTTAACAAGGAAACTGTCCAGAAGTCTTGCTGGAGATTCCAAAGTCATTTGAAGGCTGTGGTTGGAGACAATGGCAATTTTATTGAATAAATTTACTCTTTAGTATTTCAAGATATTTTTATGTAATTTTGGTAGATATATTTGTTAAAAATAGAAAAAAGTTAATAACCAAATAATTTAGCAGTGAATAATTTGGGTTTGAGTGAAATTATATACTATAAATATATCTAAAAAATTAAGGATAACATTTACATTAGATTTTATCAGGTAGTTATCATGCAATCCACCAATTAAGGTAAAATGAATCAATTTATAAATTGGGCAAACAAGTATGTATGCAAGTTGCCTACATGCTAGAAGATGCCAGGGTCTAAAAACTTCCTAACATAGCACCATAAAATTAAACGCACACTGTACTTGTGCAAATACACAAAACAGATTCATGAAATGGTTCAATTACATATCAATATGTATATGTATGTATGTATATATATATATATGCCTCGTCTGGTACCTGTGTCGGTGGCACGTAAAAAGCACCCACTACACTCACAGAGTGGTTGGCGTTAGGAAGGGCATCCAGCCGTTGAAACATTGCCAGATCAGACTGGGCCTGGTGCAGCCTTCTGGCTTCCCAGACCCCAGTTGAACCGTCCAACCCATGCTAGCATGGAAAGTAGATGCTTAGTTGTCAAGCGATGGTGGGAGAACAAACACAGACACACAAACATATACATACATACGTAAATATATATATATACGACAGGCTTCTTTCAGTTTCTGTCTACCAGATCCACTCCCTAGGCTTTGGTCAGCCCAAGGCTAAAGCAGAAGACACTTGCCCAAGGTGCCACGCAGTGGGACTGAACCCAGGACCATGTGGCTGGTAAGCAAGCTACTTATCACACAGCTGGCCAGACTCCGATTGTCTGTTTTGGCTAGGCTTCTACAGCAGGATGCCCTTCCTAATGCCAACCACTTAATGCCTTGTACATTGATTTGGTTGATGGAAACTTAGAGAACCCCTTCATATTTGCCTATATTTATGTGTGTGCTGGTGTCTCCTTGCCTTGTTTGATATGAAATAATTGTGAACATGTGCCACTGTTATATGAGTGATGTTTTTTGTTTCCAATTTTCTGTGAATTTATGTCCCCATGGGGAGAAAATGCTTCCTTGGTTGGAAATAATGGGAAAATACTACCTTGCTGAGTGTCAGTTGGCAACAGAAAGGACATCAGGCCATAGAGTATCTTCCTAAATGAATTCCATCTGATTCAAGCATGCTTAGGGAAGTAGATTTTAAAATGATGATGATGACCATTGATGATGTTAATGATTATGATGACTATGATGGCACACATTCGTAAGTATATATATGTGTGTATGTGAGAGAGAGAGAAAGCTGGGATGTCAAGATAAGCATACTGACATATATTTCTTTTGCTTTGATGTTTATTGGCAATAACTGCAATTATTTTCAGATGTTGACATACTGAAGTACTTTGGCTACATTTTTATTTTTTCGTCCTTTGATTAGTCTCTCACTATGTGACTTGTATTTTTTCCCAAAAAGTAGTTCTTTTCATGTAAGGTTCTTGTATGTATAAGTAAGTTTAGTAGTCTAATAACTCAAATATTTTGTGTTATCTGTGTATACGGGGGGGGGGGGAAACAGGAAAAAAAAAAAATCAGCTTCTGATTTTTTTCAAATTTTTTATTCATTTATTTTTTTCTTATGAAGGACAATTCTCAAGAAAATAATGAATGAAAGAATAGAAACGGCTTTGAGTTTCTGCATATCTTCTAATGATTACTTTTATTTCGTTTTGCTATTTCTTGATTAACTTCTCTCTTTCTGGTGGGATGGGGATGGAGGGTAGGGGGTCTTTATTGAGTTGCCGTTTTGCTTTCTCTTGTTTTTGCTCCTTTTAGACAGTCATTGGAGATGCACATGTAGCTTTGTGGTTAAGAAGCTTGCTTGCTGACCATGTGATCTTGAGTTCAGTACTTGGCTAAGTGTTTTCCACTATAACCTCATGTCAACATAAGCCTTGTGAGTGAATTTGGTGGACAGAAACTGAAAGAAAGGTGGTGAGCTGGCAGGAACATTAGCACACCGGGTGAAATGCTTAGTGGTATTTCGTCTGCCATTACGTTCTGAGTTCAAATTCCGCTGAGGTCAACTTTGCCTTTCATCCTTTCGGGGTTAATAAATTAAGTACCAGTTACGCACTGGGGTCGATGTAAATGACATAATCTCTTTGTCTGTCCTTGTTTGTCTCCTCTATGTTTACCCCCTTGTGTGCAATAAAGAAATAAAAAAAACCCATCATGTATGGCTTAGTGGTTAAGGTGTTGCACTCACAATTGCAAGATCATGGGTTCGATTCCCAGACCGGGTGTTGTGTTTTGTTTTTGAGCAAAGTACTTCATTTCATGTTGCTCTGTGATCATTTCAACATCTGACATGTGGCACCTGTTGCACCTGTACAGGTAATGTCGATTTGATGGAGGAAGTGAGCTTATGTCTACACAAACAATTGATCACTATAAACAAATCATCAGTGTAGTTGTTCGATAAGAAATTGTCAAACCCTCATACATCATCTAACAATGGGAGAGTCCATCATCATATATATATGTGTTGATCTCTAGTTGTGGAGGGAACCTGTGGAAGAGGCTAGATCCAGGAAGAAGGTGGTGAAATATGATCTTCAGTTGTTGAGTCTTATGGAGACGATGACAAGCGACCAAAACTTCTGATGATTTACTGTGTATGAGAAGACATGTCAAGCTAAGGGAAATCATGGTCTTGGTCAGTGCTAGTAACACATAAAAGGCACTGTACCAATGACATGCAAAAGGCACCTGGCCATAGGAATTCTGCCTCAAGAAATTCTATCTGATCCTGTTTAAGTAAAGAAAAGTGGATGTCAAATGATGATGATGATGATGCCGCCGCCGAAGAAGAAGAAGAGATGCCTTCTGTTTACTATAATTATTGAAGAGTTTTTAAATAAACTTTTAGTTGAGAGAAGAAGAGTGACACTCTTAACTTTTTCCACTACCTCAAATACTGGTGGGAGAAAGTGAGGAAGAATTCCAAATTCATGGGTTATTCTTGTGCTTGCAAGAGACAAGAAGAGCTGTTAAATCAGATAACAGATTAAGTTTGCCTGTCTATGAAGGTCACTGAACATGTCACTCAAGTGTGAGTAGGACTTGGTAACATATGGCATGCTTTAACGAATTGATATTGGTGTCTGTGTCCAATCCTAGACACTTTCTTGGCTTCCTCATCTTAAAACCCAGCAGAATATCCAACATGTGGCACTTGGAGGGAGAGAAGGGTTGCACTAACCCCTGGCTGGGTAGATTGAAACAATGGGAAACGAGGTGCCTTGTTCAAGGGCACAATATATCGCCTGGCCTAGGAATCGAACACACAGCCTTTTGATCATGAGCTGAACACCTACCCAATAAGCCATGCACCTTCACATGAAGAGGTAGAGATGCTATAATTATAATTTGTTTGTTTGTAAAAATTTTTATCGCTTGTGTTTGTGTGTTTTCTTATCTTTATTTTCATTTGTGTTAACAAAACAGACCAGAAGAGAAAATGAAATATCTGGAGAAAAAAGCTTATGCTTTAATTGAAGAAAGCTGTTTCTCTACAAGCCGCTGTGATTTTCCTGCTGTAAGTTTTCCATTTTTACAAATTCATAAACCAACCATATTTTATTGAATCAACAGAACTGATAGAGCCTCTGCTAAAAATGCAGCTTTTAGTTATGATACTTTATGTTCTGAGTTCAAAATCTCTGCTTTATTACTTTGTGTTTCTGAAACATTCTTTTACAGGTATAATGCTTACATAACAAACTATATCTCCCAACTTTGCCTTCCTTTTCTGAGATTGTTAACTGTTATATTTACACACATGTCCAATTATATATATATATATATATGTATTATCATTTTAATGTCCACCTTCCATGTTTGCATAGGTCTGATGGAGTTTATTTTCTACAGCCAAATAACTTTCTTGTCACCAACCCTCACCCTGTTTCCAAGCAAGGTAATATTTCCCCATGACCAGACATGTTTTTGCGATACATTGGAAATGAATGACGCTGCTTGTATGACAGTGACAATCATTTACAAATACATGTGATGTGAAGACAAAGAGACACAAAAACACACATGCATGCACACTCACACACACACACACACACACACACATACACAGACACACACACATATTTGTGTTTGTTTTGTTATGTCTCTCTTCACACTCTGAGACAGGAATTTCCTACTTTTGCAGGCCTTAGAAAAAGCAAAAGATGCAGAAAAAAAAGAGAAAGCTGTTGTACGCCTCAGGAAGCAGTTATCCCAGGGAGAACCTATTAATCTGGATTTAACTTATTCAGTAAGTTAACAATTTAGTATAACTTCTTCTGCTAGATGTATGTTTGTGTGTGTGTGTGAATGTATCTATGTGTCAAGTGATGTTGGGGGGACAAACACAGATACCCAAAAATATACACACACACATACACGCCCGCACACACACACACATACTCACACACACACACACACACATCATCATCATCATCGTTTAACGTCCGTTTTCCGTACTAGCACAGGTTGGACTGTTCGACCGGGGTCTGGGAAGCCAGGAGGCTGCACCAGGCTCCAGTCTGATCTGGCAGTGTTTCTACAACTCAATGCCCTTCCTAATGCCAACTACTCCATGAGTGTAGTGGGTGCTTTTTACATGCCACCGGCACAGTGGTCAGAGGAGGCTGGCAGCGGCCACGATTGGTTGGTGCTTTTTACATGCCACCAGCACTGAAACCAGTCAAGGCGGCACTGGCATCAGTCACGTTCGGATGGTGCTTTTTATGTGCCACCGGCATATATATATGTATATATATACATATATATATATATATATATATATTATATATATATATATATATATATATATATATATATATTTACACATATATATAACAGGCTTCTTTCAGTTTCTATCTACCAAATCCACTCACGAGTCTTTCGTTGGCCCGAAGCTATATTAGAAGACACTTGCCCAAGGTGCCTTGCAGCGGGACTGAACCCAGAACCATGTGGTTTGTAAGCAAGCTACTTACCACACAGCCACTCTTATGCCTATAGATCATTTATTTGGAGTTACTATTCACCTAGGGTATGCAATTATTTTGAAATTACCTCATAGAGTGACAACTGTACCCTGCATAGATATGGGCTGCCCTTTAGCAAGGTATAGCACTTGTTCAACCATCCTGCCAGCCACATAACAAAGTCATGGGGTTGCAGCATGGTAGATTGTGAAGAGACAGCGGAAGAGCTCAAGTGAGTCAACAGTACTTCTTACATTCATGCTGAGCAGAGAAATCCTAGAAGATCAATGGTCAAGATCACTAAGCTCTATCACCAGAGTAACTCATGATGCATCCATCAGGGTGGCGGCCATGATTGTGTAGTCAGCTAATGAAAGATTTGTCATGACTCGTGCTCCCAATTCAAATTCATAATAATGGAATTGGATGGCAACAGAGAGTCAGGAATCTGCAAAATCAGTGCAAAAAAAAAAACTCTCCAGGATGAGTAACCAGCACTGTGGCTTGTAGAAGCCACATTTTACTCTTCCAGTCATATAGATCTCTAATTGATGCAACATATTCTAGAAGTTCTAGTAACGGAAGGGTGAATAACCGTGGGATTGCACCTAGAAAATTACCCTCCGAGACACAAGTCCGGGCAAGGTTGTTCATGGAAGACCAACAGTCACCCCAGCATACCATGCCTCCCCTCTCCATGCCACCAATGTTATCCAGGGGAAAAGTAATGGCAGATACAGTTTGGCACCAGTGACTTTACAACTCATTTCGACAGCTGAGTGAACTTAAGCAAGGTGAAATAAAGTGTCTTGCTCAAGAGCACAACACACAGCCCAGTCTTGGAATCAAACTCACTTCCTCGTGATTGTGGGCCCAATGCTCTAATCACTAAGCCATGAGCTTTCCCATAGCTAATAACAGTGCATGTGTAAGTTCTTTGAAATCTTTAATCTGCTACTAAAACATTTCTTGGTATGAATTTGTCAAGAGGTTTCAT